>NW_025746009.1:0-22500 GCF_021184085.1 Oncorhynchus gorbuscha | reverse complement strand
AGTTGGGCAGATAGATGATAAGGTGGAGGAGTTGGGCTGTTATAGTTCAGCAGATGATAAGGTGGAGGAGTTGGGGCTGTTATAGTTCAGCAGATGATAAGGTGGAGGAGTTGGGGCTGTTATAGTTCAGCAGATGATAAGGTGGAGGAGTTGGGCTGTTGTGGGTTAGTAGATGATAAGGTGGAGGAGTTGGGCTGTTGTGGTAAATCAGTGACATTGTTCATTCTGTGAGATGGGCAGAAGAACCACAAGGCAGGTAGAAGAATGGAGACAGTACCAGGGGTTCATTGGATAATGTCTGTTTTGTCCTGGACAGCCCTGGCCAGTGATGGTGTCGCTGGAGACTGAGTGTACTTTAATGTTAACAGCAGAGGTGGACGCAGCCAAAATCTATTATTTGGAGAGAGCGGCCAGCTTGTCCCAAAGCAGTTGTGTTTATGAACCACTTCTTCTGGCACCTGTTACAGAGGGAGGTCTGCCAGGCACACACACACACACACACACACACACACACACACACACACACACACACACACACACACACACACACACACACACACACACACACACACACACACACACACACACACACACACACACACACACACACACACACACACACACATTCGGACAATCTCCAGCCAAACAATTATCTCTTTTAGATTATGATGGAGGGAGGCTGTATCTTCAGGACTAGGAGGGTGATGGGGAGGCTGTATCTTCAGGACTGGGGGTGATGGGGAGGCTGGTGGGGAGGCTGTATCTTCAGGTATCTTCAGGACTGGGGGGTGGTGGGGAGGTATCTTCAGGTATCTTCAGGACTGGGGGTGGTGGGGAGGCTGTATCTTCAGGACTGGGGGGTGGTGGGGAGGCTGTATCTTCAGGACTGGGGGTGGTGGGGAGGCTGTATCTTCAGGACTGGGGGGTGATGGGGAGGCTGTATCTTCAGGACTGGGGAGGCTGGGGGGTGATGGGGAGGCTGTATCTTCAGGACTGGGGGTGATGGGGAGGCTGTATCTTCAGGACTGGGGGGTGATGGGGAGGCTGTATCTTCAGGACTGGGGGGTGGTGGGGAGGCTGTATCTTCAGGACTAGGGGGATGGTGGGGAGGCTGTATCTTCAGGACTGGGGGTGATGGGGAGGCTGTATCTTCAGGACTGGGGGATGGGGGGTGATGGGGAGGCTGTATCTTCAGGACTGGGGGGTGGTGGGGAGGCTGTATCTTCAGGACTGGGGGTGATGGTGGGGAGGCTGTATCTTCAGGACTGGGGGGTGATGGGGAGGCTGTATCTTCAGGACTGATGGGGGGGTCAGGTGGGGAGGCTGTATCTTCAGGACTGGGGGGGTGTGGGGAGGCTGTATCTTCAGGACTGGGAAGGTGGTGGGGAGGCTGTATCTTCAGGACTGGGGGTGATGGGGAGGCTGTATCTTCAGGACTGGGGGGGGTGATGGGGAGGCTGTATCTTCAGGACTGGGAAGGTGGTGGGGAGGCTGTATCTTCAGGACTGGGGGTGATGGGGAGGCTGTATCTTCAGGACTGGGGGGTGGTGGGGAGGCTGTATCTTCAGGACTGGGAAGGTGATGTGGGGAGGCTGTATCTTCAGGACTGGGGGTGATGGGGAGGCTGTATCTTCAGGACTGGGGGGTGATGGGGAGGCGGTAGTCTCTTTTTTCTAAGCAGCATCCGTCTCTGTCAGAAGTTCAACTTTTGACACAGATATGAAGGTGAACAAAGATCTTTAAAAAATGAAAGATATTTGTTTTGTTGTCTCCATCATGGGTCAACCTGTTACCCAAACAGGGAAACAACAGGGTCACCTTTGATCCATACACATCTTAAAATGAACTATGCAGAAGGTGATGGCAAACCAACAGGCCAATGTGAACCCTCCAACCTTAGATGTGCATAGATTATCAATAGAAGCCCTATTAGAGAGAAAAAAGACATCACAACAATCTCTCCTAATCATTAGCCTGCAGTGTGTGATCCAATAATGTGTGTGTGAGTTAATACGAGACACAGGAGGGATCCTACATAACTCTGAGAAACAACAATACCATTAAACCGCAGCTCGGTGAAAAATCAATCATTATCTCCATTAATGTCTAGCCTCCACCCATTCACATGGGCCTCTCTTTCCCTAATGTCCACCCATCTGTGGGTTTGTGCGTGTGTGTGTGTGTGTGTTACGTGCGTCCGTGCGTGTGTTTCTGTGTGTGTGTGTGTGTGTGTGTGTGTGTGTTACGTGCGCCCGTGCGTGTGTTTGTGTGTGTGTGTGTGTGTGTGTGTGTTACGTGCGCCCGTGCGTGTGTTTCTGTGTGTGTGTGTGTGTGTGTGTGTGTTACGTGCGCCCGTGTGCGTGTGTGTGTGTGTGTGTGTGTGTGTGTGTGTGTGTGTGTGTGTGTGTGTGTGTGTGTGTGTGTGTGTGTGTGTGTGTGTGTGTGTGTGTGTGTGTGTGTGTGTGTGTGTGTGATGACGGACATGTATTCAAAGAGCTTTAATCAACGGCCCCCTGCATCTGGAACTCATAATGAATGGTTTGGTTTATAACCTCATTCCTGTAGTCGGTGATAAATGCATATGCAGCCTAATGATAGCATCTGAATAAAAATGACAAGAGGCCCGCTGCAGCAACCATGTTTTAATATGGAGGGAGAGGAGAGGAGAGGAGAGGGAGAGGGAGGAGAGGGGAGGAGAGGAGGAGGAGAGGAGAGGAGAGGGAGGGGAGGAGAGGAGAGGAGAGGAGATGGAGAGGAGAGGAGAGGAGAGGAGAGGAGAGGAGAGGAGAGGAGAGAGGAGAGGAGAGGAGAGGAGAGGAGAGGGAGAGGGAGAGGAGAGGGAGAAGAGAGGAGAGGGAGAGGGAGAGAGGGAGAGGAGAGGAGGGGGAGGAGAGGGGAGGAGAGGGGAGAGGGAGGAGGGGAGAGGAGAGGAGGGGAGGGAGGAGGAGGGGAGGAGAGGAGAGGAGGAGAGGAGAGGAGAGGAGAGGAGAGGAGAGGAGAGGAGAGGAGGAGAGGGAGGACCCTGCTCTGAGGAGAGAGGAGAGGAGAGGGAGAGGAGAGGAGAGGAGAGGAGAGGAATGGTAGAGAGGAGAGGGAGAGGAGAGGGGAGAGGAGATGAGAGGAGAGGAGAGGGAGAGGAGAGGAGAGGGAGGAGGGAGGAGAGGGAGGGAGGGAGAGGAGAGGGAGGAGAGGAGAGGAGAGGAGAGGAGAGGGGAGGGGGGAGGAGGAGAGGAGAGGAGAGGAGAGGGAGGGGAGGGGAGGGGAGGAGGGAGAGGAGAGGAGAGGGAGAGGGGGAGGGAGAGGGAGAGGGAGGAGAGGAGGGAGAGGGGAGGAGAGGAGAGGAGAGGAGAGAGGAGAGGGGAGAGGGAGAGGAGAGGGAGGAGAGGAGAGGAGAGGAGGAGAGGAGAGGAGAGGGAGAGGAGAGGAGAGGAGAGGAGAGGGAGGGGAGAGGAGAGGAGAGGGAGGGGAAGAGGGAGGAGAGGAGAGGGAGAGGAGAGGAGGGAGGAGAGGAGAGGGAGAGGAGAGGAGGAGAGGAGGGAGGAGAGGGAGAGGAGGAGAGGGGAGGGGAAGGGGAGGAGAGGAGGGAGAGGAGGAGAGGAGAGGAGAGGAGAGGGAGGAGGAGAGGAGAGGGAGAGGAGAGGAGAGGAGAGGAGAGGGGAGGGAGGGAAGGGGAGAGGAGGAGAGGGGAGAGGAGAGGAGGAGGAGAGGGGAGAGGAGAGGAGAGGGAGAGGGAAGGGAGAGGGAGGGGGGAAGGGAGGGGAGGGAGAGGAGAGGAGAGGGAGAGGGGAGAGGAGGGAGGGAGGAAGGGGAGGGAGAAGGGAGAGGAGAGGAGAGGGAGGAGGGAGAGAGGAGAGGGAGGAGAGGAGGGAAGGGAGGGAAGGGAAGGGAGAGGGAGGAGGGAGGGAGGGGAGGAGAGGAGAGGAGAGGAGAGGAGGGAGGAGAGAGGAGAGGAGAGGAGAGGAGAGGAGAGGAGAGGAGATGATGATGCTGCTCTTCATTTGTAGATTGTGATGCACTGTGTTGGGTTTACCACCCTCCAAGCAGCCCAAGTAGCAGATTGACCTGTATTGGGTTGATCAGCCTCCAAGCAGCCCAAGTAGCAGATTGACCTGTATTGGGTTGATCAGTTAGCAGATTGACCTGTATTGGGTTGATCAGCCTCCAAGCAGCCCAAGTAGCAGATTGACCTGTATTGGGTTGATCAGCCTGTATTGGGTTGATCAGCCTCCAAGCAGCCCAAGTATTGGGTTGATCAGCCTCCAAGCAGCCCAAGTAGCAGATTGACCTGTATTGGGTTGATCAGCCTCTATGCAGGACAAGTGGCATCTTGGAGCAATACAATTGTCGAGGTTAGGAGCTATTTGTTACGTCATTATGAAGCTATCGTTTTGCTGTGTGGGTCCAAGCCTTGAAGAGGAGAGTCAAAAGCCAAGGAAATCACACTTCATTATTTAAACTGGAATTTATTGAGTCTCAAATTCATAAAATAAACTAAAATCGTTGCTGTACATTACTCAGAATGAGAACATGTTTATTTCCATTTAAACACTTTCCAACACACATGTTGCCACTGTGGTATTTGTGAAGTTCTTCTCGTTTTTTAGTTCCATTCTTAGACTTTTAAACAAAATGAACCTGGAGGAAATTCCTCTCTCTCTCTTCTCTCTCTCTCTCTCTCTCTCTCTCTCTCTCTCTCTCTCTCTCTCTCTCTCTCTCTCTCTCTCTCTCTCTCTCTCTCTCTCTCTCTCTCTCTCTCTCTCTCTCTCTCTCTCTCTCTCTCTCTCTCTCTCTCTCTTTATCTCTCTGTCTCTCTCTCTCTTTGTCTCTCTGTCTCTCTGTCTCTCTCTCTCTCTCTCTCTCTCTCTCTCTCTCTCTCTCTCTCTCTCTCTCTCTCTCTCTGTCTCTCTGTCTCTCTCTCTCTCTCTGTCTCTCTCTCTCTTCTCTCTCTCTGTCTCTCTGTCTCTCTCTCTCTCTCTCTCTCTCTCTCTCTCTCTCTCTCTCTCTCTCTCTCTCTCTCTCTCTCTCTCTCTCTCTCTCTCTCTCTCTCTCTCTCTCTCTCTCTCTCTCTCTCTCTCTCTCTCTCTCTCTCTCTCTCTCTCTCTCTGTCTCTCTGTCTCTCTCTCTATCTCTCTGTCTCTCTCTCTCTGTCTCTCTCTCTCTCTCTCTCTCTCTCTCTCTCTCTCTCTCTCTCTCTCTCTCTCTCTCTCTCTCTCTCTCTCTCTCTCTCTCTCTCTCTGTCTCTCTGTCTCTCTCTCTTTATCTCTCTGTCTCTCTCTCTCTCTCTGTCTCTCTCTCTCTCTTTCTCTCTCTCTCTCTCTTTATCTCTCTCTCTCTCTGTCTCTCTGTCTCTCTCTCTCTCTTTATCTCTCTGATCTCTCTCTCTCTTTATCTCTCTGTCTCTCTGCCTCTCTCTTTATCTCTCTGTCTCTCTCTCTCTTTATCTCACTCTCTCTTTATCTCTCTGTCTCTCTCTCTCTGTATCTGTCTCTCTCTCTCTTTATCTAACTGACTCTCTCTCTCTTTATCTCTCTGTTCTCTCTCAGTCTCTCTCTTTATCTCTCTGTCTCTCTCTGTCCCTGTCTCTCCCTCTCTCTGTCTCTCTCTCTGTCTGTCTCTCTCTCTCTCTCTCTCTCTCTCTCTCTGTCTCTCTCTCTCTCTCTCTCTCTCTCTCTCTCTGTCTCTCTCTCTGTCTCTCTCTCTCTCTCTGTCTGTCTCTCTGTCTGTCTCATTCTGTCTCTCGTCTCCAATCTCTTTCCTCTCACATTCCCATTTTGTGCCATGGTCTTTGTCTAAATGAATGACACCGTTTTGGCGTTGGTGGAATGGTGTATCCATGTTCCATCCTTGTTCCAGCCTCAGTAGGTGGCATTGACAGGTGAATTATCCCTGGCCCATAGCAGCTGATTATCAAGGGAGAAGTCATCAGGACTGCTAGGACAGACGGCAGGCGGGGCCGTGTGTGTCCCCTCCCCTCCCTGTCATTCCCTGTCAGGGGGACAAGGGTTACAGCCGGGCCTGGCTGACAGGTAATCCCAACAATAACAATTACTGCCATTACTGGTGTCATAAACAATTGTGGTACCGGGCAGAGCTATAACAAAGACTTTATTATTTCACCATGCAGCTAGCAGCCATAGAAATAAATGGTACTGGGTAACTAGTCATTTATCAAGGGAGAGGATGAGGAGAGGATGAGGAGAGGATGAGGAGAGGATGGGGAGAGGATGAGGAGAGGATGAGGAGAGGATTAGGGGAGAATGGGGAGAGGATGAGGAGAGGATGGGGAGAGGATGAGGAGAGGATGAGGAGGATGAGGATGAGGAGAGGATGAGGAGAGGTTGAGGAGAGGATGAGGAGAGGATGGGGAGAGGATGAGGGAGGAGGAGAGGATGAGGAGGGGATGAGGAGAGGTTGGGGAGAGGAGAGGAGAGGATGAGGAGAGGATGAGGTTGGGGAGAGGATGAGGGAGAGGATGGGGAGAGGATGAGGAGAGGATGGGGAGAGGATGAGGATGAGGATGGGGAGAGGATGAGGAGAGGATGAGGAGAGGATGAGGAGGGGATGAGGAGAGGTTGGGGAGAGGATGAGGAGAGGAGGGGGAGAGGATGAGGAGAGGTTGGGGAGAGGATGAGGAGAGGATGAGGGAGGAGAGGATGGGGAGAGGATGGGGAGAGGATGAGGAGAGGATGGGGAGAGGATGATGGGGAGAGGATGAGGAGAGGATGAGGAGAGGATGAGGAGAGGTTGGGGAGAGGGAGAGGATGAGGAGAGGATGGGGAGAGGATGAGGAGAGGGAGAGGATGGGGAGAGGATGAGGAGAGGATGGGGAGAGGATGATGGGGAGAGGATGAGGAGAGGTTGGGGAGAGGATGAGGAGAGGATGAGGAGAGGATGGGGAGAGGATGAGGAGAGAATGGGGAGAGGATGAGGAGAGGATGGGGAGAGGATGAGGAGAGGATGAGGAGAGGATGGGGAGAGGATGAGGAGAGGATGGGGAGAGGATGGGGAGAGGATGAGGAGAGGTTGGGGAGAGGATGAGGAGAGGATGGGGAGAGGATGAGGAGAGGATGAGGAGAGGATGAGGAGAGGATGAGGAGAGGATGAGGAGAGGATGGGGAGAGGATGAGGAGAGGATGAGGAGAGGTTGGGGAGAGGATGAGGAGAGGATGAGGAGAGGTTGGGGAGAGGATGAGGAGAGGATGAGGAGAGGATGAGGAGAGGAGAGGAGAGGATGGGGAAGGTTGAGGGGAGGATGGGGAGAGGATGGGGAGAGGAGAGGGAGAGGATGGGGAGAGGATGAGGAGAGGAGGAGAGGATGGGGAGAGGATGAGGAGGGGAGGATGGGGAGAGGATGAGGATGAGGAGGGAGGATGAGGAGGGAGAGGATGGGGAGAGGATGAGGAGAGGATGAGGAGAATGGGGAGAGGATGAGGAGAGATGGGGAGAGGGGGAGAGGATGAGGAGAGGATGAGGAGAGAATGGGGAGGAGGAGAGGGAGAGGAGAGGATGGGAGAGGTTGAGGAGAGGATGAGGAGGGAGGGAGAGGAGAGGAGAGGAGGAGGATGAGGAGAGGATGAGGAGAGGAGAGGAGGAGGGGAGGGGATGGGGAGAGGATGAGAGGGAGAGGATGAGGAGAGAATGGGGAGAGGATGAGGAGAGGATGGGGAGAGGATGGGGAGAGGATGATGGGGAGAGGATGGGGAGAGGATGAGGAGAGATGGGAGAGGATGGGGAGAGGATGAGGAGAGAGGGGGAGAGGAGGAGAGGAGAGGAGAGGAGAGGAGAGGAGAGGAGAGGAGAGGAGAGGAGAGGAGAGGAGAGGAGAGGAGAGGAGAGGAGAGGGGGTTCGATCCCCGGGACCACCCATACGTAGAATGTATGCACACATGACTGTAAGTCGCTTTGGATAAAAGCGTCTGCTAAATGGCATATATTATATTATATTATTATTATAGAGGAGAGCAGGTAATGTATATTAGTTGGGGTGGGATGGTGAAACCATGGGGTGAAAGGAACATACCTGACCATCCAGATAAGACTGCTATCATGTGAGAAATATAATTTTACACTAAAATGTGTAGTTGATCACCTCTATCTTTTGTATGTGAATGTAATTGTTGGGTAGAGCAGTAATGTTGAGATACTAATGATCTATCAGTCTAGCTGTTGTTCTAAATAGACTTTAATAAGAAGAAGAAGGTTGTTATAAATGTAGCCTTTAGATTATTTAAATATTGAACAGTCTTAAATATTGGCAATTTTTTTTAACCATTGAAAATAAAATACCTAATAATGATTTGAGGAAATCAATATTTAACAAATGTCACACAAATAAAAACGCAATATTGTCTTGAAATTCAGCCAGACATTCACATGAGTGTTGCCAGTGTGCTACTGTTAAAACTGTTCATACGACATTTTGCTTTTCAAATATATTGCTTTTGATAGGATTTTGATAGGACGTTTGATGGATACAAACTTTTATACATATATATTTTTTTGTAGGATAAACATGAATAAAACACTTAATTGTAGACTATTGTTTCATATGTTTGAGCCCATCCGTTTTAATTTGACATATTGTATATTCCCCACTAAATGTGTATCCCTCCATCGGCGCGCATCGCTGAACACTGAGTAACTAGCTGCCTTCCTCACACACAGACAGATAAGAAAACACTGCATTGGCCCCGAAGCACTAAAATAATTCTCCTCGTTCTTAATGAGGAGAGCTGAGCAGCAATTAACACGTGTCAAAGTCGACAACATCAGGTGTCACTCTAATTTTCTCACTAATACTGAATGGATTTTCCTTCCCCGTTTCCTTGTTTATGTCTTGCGGCCCTGGAGGCATGACAGGCGACGAGGCTGAGAACCGGAGAAAAGAGGATTCTACTCGCGTCGTGCGCGCGGGCGTCCGATTGTCGCACGTCGCACAACGAGGCAGTTCGGTGATTACCAGTCAACGCTCGAAGCACACTCGAGATTTCGTGCCTTGTCCGTCGCCTCGACTCCTTTAACAACAGTCAAATTAGACAGCCCAGTTAACAGTGCATAATTCCAGCCCGGGCCGTCGAGATGCTCCGAGCAACAGCAGACAAGGCTTGCTACAGTAGTAAACATGGGATTAGGGTACAAATGTCGGGAAGACTGTATACCGCACAAAATCAAAACCTATAAACATAAGCTATCTGCATACACAGTACGTTCGATACGACGTGTGCCTGATCATTTGTTATAGCAGTTAATGAACGCTCACACAGACGAATCCGTGCGATTTGCAACAGGTACATTACAGCTTCGTGTACAGGTTCACTGCAGGCTATATACATGTGTGTTTTTAATGTATGTACAAATGAAAGGTCAGGAATCAAAACGGACGCGGTAAAGGTTGTTTAAATATTGGAATCATTTTAGAAATAATCATTTAAAAAAAATGTTAACACAGAACATATCATCCATATTGAAAAGTACGGTTTTAATACAATCAATTCAGGTCAAAGATTCAGTGAAATAATGTACTGAAACATTTCTACAACTGAAATATTGTACATATTAAAATAGATTATATTGGGGAATCACACATTTAAAAATAAAATAGTACAATAACGTGTGAACACCACAGCGTCAATAAAAAGATATATAAATTATAAAAAGAATGAACCCGAAAATCGACAAGGCATTTTAAGATTCCATGGCAGAGAAGCGCGAGCGTGAAACGGTATCCTGAGATAATTGCAGCTGTAAAAGGTTTAATTGTACATTTGGGATGAAATGTTTATGTGATCAAGTAAAGGCAGCTATAGGAAGGACTCATTTGAGCGGTTTTAGTGGTTTTATTTTAGTCCAAGAAACGCTGTAAATAATTACATGATTGAATTGTAATCGTTTTTTTTGACCACGTTACTAAAATGTTGATTTATTTCAATTTTGTAAAGCACTAGAAAAACAAAGCTCATGAATTTATTTTCATAAAATCGAGATTTTAATTTTGCTGATCTACTATTTTTCATCAAATGAGATTAATAAACGGGCTGTTAATTTTAAACGCACAATTGTCCAAATAATTATATTGAATTCAAATACTTGTTTTTCCAACTGCATTGTATTTAATATAATGTGTGAAGTTCTCGAATATAAATACATGTACATTCAGAAATACACCATTTATAAAACGGGACGAATTACAGTTGTTAACTAAATATCACCTATCAGATTGCTCACTATTTGCAAGTAAAATACACATCATTACTTTGACAAATAATCACAAATAACCATGACTTAAAATAGTAACACCATAACGTCAACCACTCTAACAAATAAAAATGAATCACAATCGATCCTATAGCGTCATCGTAACAGAAACGCCATGTCTCCCTTCCTTGATATGTGCCAACCAATTAAAGGCTTCATGGAATGTTCCATTACAAAGGTATAAAAATAACAATAGCCACTAAGCGGCATTTGCTACACTTGTGAGTTAGGAGCGAAGAGCTAGCGAAGAGAATGCTTTTGTTACCATTCGTCAGATCGTCTTCCTCTCCTTGGAGGCGACCGACCGTAGTCAGCTGGAGTTCACCCCTTGCTGCTTGCCACACGTTCTTCATCCCAGTGTCCTCTTGGCGCACACATCTCATTTGCATATATTTTTCTCTCCAGCTGGGAAGGCCTCATTCTCATTAAAGCCTCATCTCACCATCTCCCAGAATCCTCTCTGTTTCCAGCCAGTACCTGGGCTGGCCAAAGTGCGCCTGCCACCACCATGAAAAGAAGGGGAGAAAAGAAAAGGAGGAGAAAGGGGGGAAAAAGGCAACCGTTTCTTCACTGCTGTGAAAACAAAATAGGAGGGAAGGAGGGATGGAGAGAAAAAATAGAAAAGGACACAGTGAGAGGAGGATAAATGAGACCTCTGTCTGCTGTTTTGGTGCCCTGTCCCCCCTCCCTCTCTCCCACTCCCTCCCTCTCAGTCTCCATGTTGAGTTAACCAGCAGCCCACTGTCCTGTCCTGTCATGACAGATAGCTCCAGGGGTCAGGGGTTAGAGTTGAGATGAGGGTCAGCTGTAACATAACATGCAAGCCAACCCTCCAGACTGGATACTAGTGTCCCTGCAGCCAGCCTCCAGCCTCCAGCCTCCAGACTCCATCCTCCAGCCTCCAGCCCAGCCTGGCCATGGTGTAGTATGAGGCAGGGCAGTGAAATTTTAAATATTAAAGTTAGGTATGTGGCGAGAAGAGGAGAGGGGATGGAGAGATGGAGAGATGGAGAAGAGGTGGGAGAGGGGATGGAGAGATGGAGAAGAGGAGAGGAGATGGGATGGAGAGATGGAGAGATGGAGAAGAGGAGGGAGAGGGGATGGAGAGATGGAGAGATGGAGAGATGGAGAAGAGGTGGGAGAGGGGATGGAGAGATGGAGAGATGGAGAGATGGAAGAGAAGCGGGAGAGGGGATGGAGAGATGGAGAGATGGAGAAGAGGAGGGAGAGAGGATGGAGAGATGGAGAAGAGGAGGGAGAGGGGATGGAGAGATGGAGAGATGGAGGGAGAGGGGATGGAGAGATGGAGAAGAGGAGGGAGAGGGGATGGAGAGATGGAGAAGAGGAGGGAGAGGGGATGGAGAGATGGAGAAGAGGAGGGAGAGGGGATGGAGAGATGGAGAAGAGGAGGGAGAGGGGATGGAGAGATGGAGAAGAGGAGGGAGAGGGGATGGAGAGATGGAGAAGAGGAGGGAGAGGGGATGGAGAGATGGAGAAGAGGAGAGGAGAGGGGATGGAGAGATGGAGAGATGGAGAAGAGGAGGGAGAGGGGATGGAGAGATGTAGAGATGAGGGAGAGGGGATGGAAAGATGGAGGAAAGGAGGGAGAGGGGATGGAGGAGAGGAAGGAAATGTTTCCCCATTCGTGGAGACCATATTCACGGTAAATGTACACACACACACACACACACACACACACACACACACACACACACACACACACACACACACACACACACACACACACACACACACACACACACACACACACACACACACACACACACACACACACACACACACACACACACACACACACACACACACAGTGACATAACTCTCCACTAGTACTCAGACTCATAGACCAACAGAGAGATGATGAACTTGAAGTTAAACATCAAACGATAAACAGTCTGTTAAGTCCCAGGGGCCGTTTCTGAATGCTGGTGTTAGGGGCTCTGTGTGTGTGTGTGCACGTGCACGTGTGTGTGTGTGTAGGAATGAAGAGAGTTTATTTAAAGCAGGGCGACCCCTGGCCAAAGTCTGCCTCAGTGCAGGGATGAATAAAGTTTTAATGGCTCATAAAACACAGCGACTCCTCTGTGTGTGTGTGTGTGTGTGTGTGTGTGTGTGTGTGTGTGTGTGTGTGTGTGTGTGTGTGTGTGTGTGTGTGTGTGTGTGTGTGTGTGTGTGTGTGTGTGTGTGTGTGTGTGTGTGTGTGTGTGTGTGTGTGTGTGTGTGTGTGTGTGTGTGTGTGTGTGTGTGTGTGTGTGTGTGTGTGTGTGTGTGTGCTCTACGGTTTCCACGGCATCATTAATGCCAGCAGACAATAGACTCGCTCCATCTTAGCAGCGAAAAATCTGCTGTGTGTCGCAGGAGCTGGGGATAGACCAGGAGGAGAGGAGGAGAAGGAGAAGACGGCAGGGTAGCCTAGAGCGTTGGACTAGTAAACGAAAGGGTGCAAGTTTGAATCCCAGAGCTGACAAGGTACAAATCTGTAGTTCTGCCCCTGAACAAGGTAGTTAACCCACTGTTCCTAGACCAGTTAACCCACTGTTCCTAGACCAGTTAACCCACTGTTCCTAGACCAGTTAACCCACTGTTCCTAGACCAGTTAACCCACTGTTCCTAGACCAGTTAACCCACTGTTCCTAGACCAGTTAACCCACTGTTCCTAGACCAGTTAACCCACTGTTCCTAGACCAGTTAACCCACTGTTCTTAGACCAGTTAACTCACTGTTCCTAGACCAGTTAACTCACTGTTCCTAGACCAGTTAACCCACTGTTCCTAGACCAGTTAACCCACTGTTCCTAGACCAGTTAACCCACTGTTCCTAGACCAGTTAACCCACTGTTCCTAGACCAGTTAACCCACTGTTCCTAGGCCGGCACTGAAAATAAGAATATGTTCTTAACTCACTTGCCTAGTTAAATAAAATAAAAAAGATAGGAGCGGTCTTACAGATGCCTTGTTTGTCGTCTTGCCATCACAGAACAACAACACATGAGTTGGAGACTCCACAGCCTAGTGGGTTAAAGTGAACTCATCAATCATATAATACAGCTACTATCTACTGTCACGTAAAGACTATTTATTAATGGTTCCATTTTTATTTTGCTTGACCTTTATTTAACCAGGAAAAGCCCATTGAGACCCAGAGTCTCTTATTCAAGGGAGACCTGGTCAAGAAGGCAGCAACAATCAATACATTACAGAATGAAAACATACAACAATACAATACAATAACATGATTTACACTTCTATGAGAGCCTTATTCTTCCATTCCTGTGGTTAAATTAGATCCCTGTGAGAACCAGAGCAGTAGTAAACACTCCAGACCTTCCCTGACATGCACCATTTGCTGAGATGCTGGAAAGGGGCCTGTGACAATTTGGAGCCTTGGTGTCAATCCACACACCAGTCACCACGACGACCGGGGCAACCTCGGGGGCTGCGTATTTAAAACACACATCTGGTGTTTATCAGATCTAACCCATCAAACCCTATAGCCTCAACATCTCTCTCTGCCCCCCTCTCTCTCTCTCTGTCTCTCTCTCTCTCTCTCTCTCTCTCTCTCTCTCTCCCTCTCTCTCTCTCTCTCTCTCCTCTCTCTCTCTCTCTCTCCCCTCTCTCTCTCTGCCCCCTCTCTCTCCCTCTCTCTCTCCCTCTCTCTCCTCTCCTCCCTCTCTCTCTCTCTCCTCCTCTCTCTCTCTCTCCCCTCTCTCTCTCTCTCTCTCTCTCTCTCTCTCTCTCTCTCTCTCCCCTCTCTCTCCCCTCTCTCTCCCTCTCTCTCTCTCTCTCTCTCTCTCTCTCTCTCTCTCTCTCTCTCTCTCTCTCCTCTCCTCTCTCTGCCTCCCCTCTCTCTCTCTCTCTCTCTCTCTCTCTCTCTCTCTCTCTCTCTCTCTCTCTCTCTCTCTCTCTCTCTCTCTCTCTCTCCTCTCTCTCTCCCCCTTCTCTCTCTCTCTCTCTCCTTCTCTCCCCCTCCCTCTCTCCCCCCTCTCTCTTTCTCTCTCTCTCTGAATTTAATTTAATTTCTAGGGGCTTTATTGGCATTGGAAACATATGTTAACATTGCCAAAGCAAGTGATGTAGATAATAAACAAAAGTGAAATAAACAATAAAAGTGTATAGTAAATATTACACTCACAGAAGTTCCCAAATGTTATATTATATATATATATACAGTGTTGTAACAATGTACAAATTGTTAAAGTACAAAAGGGAAAATAAATAAGCATAAATATGGGTTGTATTTACAATGGTGTTTGTTCTTCACTGGTTGCCCTTTTCTTGTGGCAACAGGACACACATCTTGCAGCTGTGATGTCACACTGTGGTATTTCACCCAGTAGATATGAGAGTTTGTGTTCAAATGTTTGTGTCCTTCTGTAGCTCAGTTGGTAGAGCATGGCGCTTGTAATGCCAGGGTAGTGGGTTCGATCCTTGGGACCACCCATACGTAGAATGTATGCACACATGACTGTAAGTCGCTTTGGATAAAAGCGTCTGCTAAATGGCATGTATTATTATTATTATAAATTATTTTCGTATCTGTGTAATCTCTCTCTCTCTCTCTCTTAGCCTTGGCGCTACCAGTAACATCATTTGCGATATGCTAACACTCTATGGTGAGTTAGCCCTGTCACTACTAGTAACATAATTTGCAATATGCTAACACTCTATGGTGAGTTAGCCCTGTCACTACTAGTAACATAATTTGCAATATGCTAACACTCTATGGTGAGTTAGCCCTGTCACTACTAGTAACATAATTTGCAATATGCTAACATTCTATGGTGAGTTAGCCCTGTCACTACTAGTAACATAATTTGCTATATTCTAACATTTTATGGTGAGTTAGCCCTGTCACTACTAGTAACATCGTTTGCAATATGCTAATACTCTATGCTGAGTTAGCCCTGCTGCTACTAGAACCAATGTTAGCTATATGTTAAAGTTAGTGGGAAAGCTCTACGGTGAGTTATCTCTGGCGCTACCAGTAGCATCATTAGCAATATGCTAAAGCTCCATGTGGAGTTAGAATGTTAGGTGTTAGCATATGTTAGCATAGAGAGCTAGGTCTAATGCTATTCTGGATACTATTAGTGGTGGCGACACATTTAAATCGAATAAATGTAATATAACTGGAAATAACCAAACTCATTGTTCAACTGTTCACCCACTGTTGATTTCTGGTCTGTGACACACACACACACACAATTAAATAAACGCTCAAAATATTAAAAATAGTTACAAATATTGTAATTTGCACAGGTGTTGAGAGACAAAATGAAAAGTGTTACATTTTCAGCAGACTTTTAAAACACACAGTTTTGTTTTCATACTATTCCAAGTCCATTTTATCCTCTATTAAATTCATTCTGAGTAAATATTATTCTTTAATCATACTTGGATCCCTCTCGTAAATCGTAAAACGTTGAACCTTCCAATTATTTATTGTGTTTTTCTCAAGTAAAATGCAGGGCAGAATGAAACAATGAGAAGAATGTGAGGAGTCGTTTGCCACAATGGAAAGATCCTGAAGCGATGAATATTCTCACTGAAAGGATGTTTGGCAGTCTGTCACGTCTGGAACGTGTGTTGACACTGGCCTTGTGATTGATGCCTTTTATTCATTTGTTGTGTGTCATTTTCTACTTTGAAAATTGTCCACAATGTTTAGAAACATAGGTTTTGTTGTTTTCCTCTAGACGGATGTTTCCATTGTGTGTTTGTTTCTCTAGACAGATGTTTCCATTGTGTGTTGTTTGTTTCTCTAGACAGATGTTTCCATTGTGTGTGTGTTTCTCTAGACAGATGTTTCCATTGTGTGTTTGTTTCTAGATGGATGTTTCCATTGTGTGTTGTTTTCCTCTAGATGGATGGATGTTTCCATTGACAGATGTTTTGTGTGTGTTTCTAGATGGATGTTTCCACATTGTGTGTTGTTTGTTTCTCTAGATGGATGTTTCCATTTGTGTGTTGTTTGTTTTCTAGACAGATGTTTCCATTTGTGTTGTTTGTTTTCTAGACAGATGTTTCCATTGTGTGTGTTTGTTTCTCTAGACAGATGTTTCCATTGTGTGTTTGTTTTGTGATGTTTCCATTGTGTGTTTGTTTCTCTAGACAGATGTTTCCATTGTGTGTTGTTGTTTCTAGACAGATGTTTCCATTGTGTGTTGTTTGTTTCTCTAGACAGATGTTTCCATTGTGTGTTGTTTGTTTTCTAGACAGATGTTTCCATTGTGTGTTTGTTTGTTTCCTCTAGACAGATGTTTCCATTGTGTGTTGTTTGTTTCCTCTAGATGGATGTTTCCATTGTGTGTTGTTTGTTTCTCTAGACAGATGTTTCCATTGTGTGTTGTGTTTCTCTAGACAGATGTTTCCATTGTGATGTTTCCATTGTGTGTGTTTTTCTAGATGGATGTTTCCATTGTGTGTTTGTTTCTCTAGACAGATGTTTCCATTGTGTGTTTGTTTCTAGATGGATGTTTCCATTGTGTGTTGTTTTCCTCTAGATGGATGTTTCCATTGTGTGTTGTGTGTTTCTCTAGATGGATGTTTCCATTGTGTGTTGTGTGTTTCTCTAGATGGATGTTTCCATTGTGTGTTGTTTGTTTCTCTAGATGGATGTTTCCATTGTGTGTTGTGTGTTTCTCTAGATGGATGTTTCCATTGTGTGTTGTTTGTTTCTCTAGACAGATGTTTCCATTGTTTCCATTGTTGTTTGTTTCTCTAGACAGATGTTTCCATTGTGTGTTTGTTTCTGTGGATGTTTCCATTGTGTGTTGTTTGTTTCTCTAGACAGATGTTTCCATGGATGTTTCCATTGTGTGTTGTTTGTTTCTCTAGACAGATGTTTCCATTGTGTTGTGTGTTTCTCTAGACAGATGTTTCCATTGTGTGTGTTGTGTGTTTCTCTAGATGGATGTTTCCATTGTGTGTTGTGTGTTTCATTGTGTGTTTGTTTCTAGATGATGTTTCCATTGTGTGTTTCTGGATGTTTCCATTGTGTGTTGTGTGTTTCTCTAGATGGATGTTTCCATTGTGTGTTGTTTGTTTCTCTAGACAGATGTTTCCATTGTGTGTTTGTTTCTAGATGGATGTTTCCATTGTGTGTTTGTTTCTCTAGACAGATGTTTCCATTGTGTGTTTGTTTCTAGATGGATGTTTCCATTGTGTGTTGTTTGTTTCTCTAGACAGATGTTTCCATTGTGTGTTGTGTGTTTCTCTAGACAGATGTTTCCATTGTGTGTTGTTTGTTTCTCTAGACAGATGTTTCCATTGTGTGTTGTGTGTTTCTCTAGATGGATGTTTCCATTGTGTGTTGTTTTTGGATGTTTCCATTGTGTGTTTGTTAGACAGATGTTTCTCTAGATGGATGTTTCCATTGTGTGTTGTTTGTTTCTCTAGACAGATGTTTCCATTGTGTGTTTGTTTCTAGATGGATGTTTCCATTGTGTGTTGTTTGTTTCTAGATGGATGTTTCCATTGTGTGTTGTTTGTTTCTCTGGAGACAGATGTTTCCATTGTGTGTTTTGTTCCATTGTGTGTTTGTTGTCTAGATGGATGTTTCCATTGTGTTTCTCTAGATGGATGTTTCCATTGTGTGTTGTTGTTTCTCTAGATGATGTTTCCATTGTGTGTTTGTTTCTCTAGACAGATGTTTCCATTGTGTGTTTGTTTCTAGATGGATGTTTCCATTGTGTGTTTCTCTAGATGGATGTTTCCATTGTGTGTTGTTTTCCTCTAGATGGATGTTTCCATTGTGTGTTTCTCTATATGGATGTTTCCATTGTGTGTTTGTTTCTAGATGGATGTTTCCATTGTGTGTTTCTCTAGATGGATGTTTCCATTGTGTGTTGTGTGTTTTCTAGACAGATGTTTCCATTGTGTGTTGTGTGTTTCTCTAGACAGATGTTTCCATTGTGTGTTGTTTGTTTCTCTAGACAGATGTTTCCATTGTGTGTTGTTTTCCTCTAGTTTTCCTCTAGTGGGTTCGATTCCCGGGACCACCCATACGTAGAATGTATGCACACATGACTGTAAGTCGCTTTGGATAAAAGCGTCTGCTAAATGGCATATATTATTATTATTATTATTATTATACGTGACATCACGACATTGACATTCATTCATTAAAACCTGTTTGGGATCGGGGGCAGCATTTTCACTTTTGGATGAATAGCGTGCCCAGAGTGAACTGCCTTCTACTCGGTCCCAGATGCTAATATATGCATATTATTAGTATTGGATAGAAAACACCCCAATGTTTCTAAAACTGTTTGAATGATGTCTGTGAGTATAACAGAACTCATATGGTAGGCGAAAACCTGAGAAAAATCCAACCAGGAAGTGGGAAATCTGAGGTTTGTAGTTTTTCAAAGCTTGGCCTACTGAATACACAGTGCCTATGGGGTCAAGTTGCACTTCCGATGGCTTCCACTATAGATGTCAACTGTCTTTAGAAACTTGTTTCAGGCTTCTGCTATAAAGGAGGGGGGAATGGGAGCTGAATGAGTCAGTGGTCTGGCAGAGTGTCTCAGGCTCGTGACGCGCAGTCCCGACAGAGTTAACTCTCATTCCAGTGCTTTTCTACAGACAATGGAATTCTCCGATTGGAGCATTATTGAAGATTTACGTTAAAAACATCCTAAAGATTGATTCCATACATCGTTTGACATGTTTCTATAACCTGTAATGGAACTTTTCAAGTTTTTTTCTGGACCTAGTGCTCGCGCCTCATGAAGATGGATTACTGGGCTGAACACGTTAACAACAAGTGACTATTTGGACATAAATTATGGACTTAATGGAACAAATCAGTCATTTATTGTCGAACTGGGATTCCTGGGAGTGCATTCTGATGAAGATCATCAAATGTAAGTGAATATGTATAATGTTATTTCGAACTTCTGTTGACTCCAACATGGTGGATATTTCTTTGGCTGGATTGGGCTCTGAGCGCCGTACTCAGATTATGCTTTTTCCGTAAAGTTTTTTTGAAATCTGACACAGCGGTTGCATTAACCTCTTAAGCCCACCCGACACGCAGGCGCCCCATCTAGCCATCTGGAAATGCAAATGCGCTACGCTAAATGCTAATAGCACTCGTTAAAACTCAAACGTTCATTAAAACACACATGCAGGGTACTGAATTAAAGCTACACTCATTGTGAATCCAGCCAACAAGTTAGATTTTTAAAATGCTTTTCGGCGAAAGCATGAGAAGCTATTATCTGATAGCATGCAACACCCCGAAATACCTGAAGGGGACGTAAACAAAATAATTAGCATAGCCGGCGCTACACAAAACGCAGAAATAAAATATAAAACATTCATTACCTTTGACGAGCTTCTTTGTTGGCACTCCTAGATGTCCCATAAACATCACTATTGGGTCTTTTTTTCGATTAAATCGGTCCATATATACCCTAAATATCAATCTATGAAAAGTGTGTGATCCAGGAAAAAACACTGTTTTAAAACGCAACGTCATTTCTTAAAATTAAAAAAGTTGCCTATAAACTTTGACAAAACACTTCAAACTACTTTTGTAATCCAACTTTAGGTATTATTAAACTTTAATAATCTATCAAATTGATCAAGGGACGATGTGTATTCAATAGCTCCACGTCTACAAATCATAGTCGGAAATTTCTCCTCCAAAACATCCTGTCGGAGACCGGAAGGAATGGGCTCTCTCTTACTCGTTTGACCAAGAAACAAAGCCCAGGCAATTGACAAGACTGGCGACATCGTGTGGAAGGTGTAGGACTTGCAATCTCAGCCCCATGTAATTTGCTTTCCCATAGACAATACATGCAAGTGGCGCATGGATATTTTTCCCAGTTTTCGGTGATCAGTTTTTCTTGCGCTTTTCGATGAAACACACGCTCTGTTATAGTCACAGCCGTGATTTACCAGTTTTAGAAACGTCAGAGTGTTTTCTATCCACACATACTAATCATGTGCATATACTATATTCCTGGCATGAGTAGCAGGACGCTGAAATGTTGCGCGATTTTTAACAGAATGTTCGAAAAAGTAAGGGGTATCCTTAAGAGGTTTTTAAGGAGAAGTCTATCTTTATTTCTGTGAATAACACTTGTATCTTTTATCAATATTTATTATGAGTATTTATGGGATTTGATGTGGCTATCTGCAAAATCACCGGATGTTTTGGAATTAAAACATTACTGCACGTAACGCGCCAATGTAAACTGAGACTTTTGGATATAAATATGCACATTATTGAACAAAACATACATGTATTGTGTAACATGATGTCCTATGAGTGTCATCTGATGAAGATCATCAAAGGTTAGTGATTAATTTGATCTATATTTCTGCTTTTTGTGACTCCTCTCTTTGGCTGGAAAAATGGCTGTGTGTGTTTTTGTGACTTGGCTCTGACCTAACATAATCATATGTTGTGCTTTTTCTGTAAAGCCAGACACAATGGGTAGATTAACAAGAAGTTTATCTTTCATTTGCTGTATTGGACTTGTTAATGTGTGAAAGTTATATATTTCTAAAACATATTTTTGAATTCTGCGCGCTGCCTTTTCAGCGGAATGTTGTCGAGGGGTTCCACTAGCAGAACGCCTGCACTAGAAAGGTTAACTTGGTACAGTTACAATTTTTTATTGAGTTTTAAATTGTTCAGTATATATTTTTTTTTGCAATTTCAGAAATTCATTATTTTCTCCAACTAATTGCATTGAATATTCCAACTACTCCTCCTCTGGAAAGAAACCAATACATTGCCAGAACACCATCATTTACGACAAGTTGTTCGAGAAACTGTTTTAAGACCTGGTGAAGAGGTGCATGGCCTTATCGGATGAAACGTTGACTGTCTTAGTAGTTGTAGTGGTGTATTACTGTCCAATGAATTCAAGTGAATGGAAAGTCACGTGCTCACACTCAAGGTCGGGCAAACATACCATTTAGAAAGACCTGAAGTCTGACATTCAGACTGGTGATTGGCTGAGTGACATGATGTCATAATCCTCCTGTTTTCACGTGGAACCTGATCTCAACAACCTGAACATAAATGCTGATTTGAGCTTAACTCTGCTCTACTTGCCACACAGCGATGTAGCTTTGTGTGTGTGTGTGTGTGTGTGTGTGTGTGTGTGTGTGTGTGTGTGTGTGTGTGTGTGTGTGTGTGTGTGTGTGTGTGTGTGTGTGTGTGTGTGTGTGTGTGTGTGTGTGTGTGTGTGTGTGTGTGTGTGTGGCCTTGCTGCAGCTCTGTGGATCAAACATTTACATTACATTTACATTACATTTAAGTCATTTAGCAGACGCTCTTATCCAGAGCGACTTACAAATTGGTGCATTCACCTTATGACATCCAGTGGAACAGCCACTTTACAATAGTGCATCTAAAACTATTAAGGGGGGGGGGGTGAGAAGGATTACTTTATCCTATCCTAGGTATTCCTTAAAGAGGTGGCGTTTCAGGTGTCTCCGGAAGGTGGTGATTGACTCCGCTGTCCTGGCGTCGTGAGGGAGTTTGTTCCACCATTGGGGGGCCAGAGCAGCGAACAGTTTTGACTGGGCTGAGCGGGAGCTGTACTTCCTCAGTGGTAGGGAGGCGAGCAGGCCAGAGGTGGATGAACGCAGTGCCCTTGTTTGGGTGTAGGGCCTGATCAGAGCCTGGAGGTACTGAGGTGCCGTTCCCCTCACAGCTCCGTAGGCAAGCACCATGGTCTTGTAGTGGATGCGAGCTTCAACTGGAAGCAAACACTGGATCTACTGAGGTCAGGAACGTTGATGATGAGGTAATGTTTCAAACTTACCGCATAAAGATCACACATATTTTGTGTAAATGGCTACTCCTTCACATTATACACAATTACACACATTCTCATTCAAAGCCAAGGCCAGGTTTTGTTTGGCCTTAAACATATTGTATTTGTGTTGTCAAGTCCGTGATAGAAAGCTTCTACAACTTCTACAACTGGGACACTTTTCCCCCATGATAAAAAAAAAAAAATGTTTTCACAATTTTATTGCAAGGAGATTTAATGCTATTATAGGATTTTACAGTCGTAGCTATGCCAGGTACTGTCAAGTATTGTTTTCACACAGAACAGGCTATTTTAACTTTGTCAGTAAATCACACTGTTTTCTGTGCTCAGAATGTATTGACACAATTAGCAAGGTCGCTACTTCAGTATTGACTGGAGGTGGAAATAGAAAGGAGGGGAGAGGAAGGGTGCTGGAAAGAAGGAAA
>NW_025746008.1:20000-199362 GCF_021184085.1 Oncorhynchus gorbuscha | reverse complement strand
AGTCCTTAGTTAGTAACATACCCCTGTTGCCCTCTGCTGGTCAGATGAGCCCCTACAGATGGCTGAGTCATCAGAAAGCAGCAGAGACCTCCATCCTCCACTAACACACAGCTTGAGTAGGAAAGAAATCAAGACTCAAAACAAACAATACAAGCTTTTAATCAGGGACCTGTACAAAATGATGACACTGATTTATCTCACATTGTGAAAACTACTTTTCAGACGATTGATTTGAAGTAAAACAGAGAAGGCAGGAAGTGCATTACTAAGGGAAGATTGCACAACTCAACTCAACTGCACCCTCCGCCTCCAAATTAAACGCCCTTCACAATGTTTCAGCATTCACATCTATGTCAGGCCTCTCAAGTTCCCACTCTGATGCGGAGTTTGTAACCATGAGGGCATTTACCAGTTGTGTCATCATAAATACCAGTGGGACCATTCATGGATTTGAACTTGTTGAGAATCGTCGATTGGCTAACGGCCAACAAGCTGCGTCCTCCTAAAAGTACAGCTATCATGCTTTTAAACAAATTATAGTTCAAACCACTGCTATTTTTTAAATAATGTTTTGTTGCATTTAACTGCCTGAAAATGTCCTTTAGTAGGTGAGGTCAGCATGTGGGAGAAGTGGGAGCTCACAATGAGTTTTCCCACTAGTAATTACCAGTTGGAGGGACGTTGAAGTAGATGTAACCCAGTCGTATGTGCCAACTTCCCAGTTGGTTCCAAACGCACCACGACACTGCCTCCAGCACTTTGCAAACGGGGCGTGTCTGTAGCATGGGAACATCGCCTACTCCGGGGTCATGTGACAGGATGTCACCAAGCACAACACCGGGTACATTGGCCAATTCATTGAAAACTTTGGCTTGCTTATATAACGTGGGTACTACCCGTTTTATGAAATGAGGGAAGTTGGTAACGTGGGTGTGGAGCAATTTGACGAGGTGCTGAAAGGCCCTATTCTCAACCTCCCGAGAACGGACACATATCCACGCAATAAACCCAAGACTGTAAAAATATAAACATTGCCTACCTATCGCTCTGAACGTTGGCCTGGTCAGAAACAGCTGAATGCAGACGGAAGTAGTGTGAATTCTTTGTGTTTCCGTCACGCTACACTATACTGGGGTGATGTGGGTGTCAACATGTCGGAGGTGCTCCATCATGCTACACTATACTGGGGTGATGTGGGTGTCAACATGTAGGAGGTGCTCCGTCATGCTACACTATACTGGGGTGATGTGGGTGTCAACATGTAGGAGGTGCTCCGTCATGCTACACTATACTGGGGTGATGTGGGTGTCATGGAGGTGCTCCGTCATGCTACACTATACTGGGGTGATGTGGGTGTCATGGAGGTGCTCCGTCATGCTACACTATACTGGGGTGATGTGGGTGTCAACATGTGGGTGTCAGTAGAGGTGCTCCGTCATGCTACACTATAGTGGGGTGATGTGGGTGTCAACATGTAGGAGGTGCTCCGTCATGCTACACTATACTGTGGTGATGTGGGTGTCAACATGTAGGAGGTGCTCCGTCAAGCTACACTATACTGGGGTGATGTGGGTGTCAACATGTAGGAGGTGCTCCGTCATGCTACACTATACTGGGGTGATGTGGGTGTCAACATGTAGGAGGTGCTCCGTCACGCTACACTATACTGGGGTGATGTGGGTGTCATGGAGGTGCTCCGTCACGCTACACTATACTGGGGTGATGTGGGTGTCAACATGTAGGAGGTGCTCCGTCAAGCTACACTATACTGGGGTGATGTGGGTGTCAACATGTAGGAGGTGCTCCGTCACGCTACACTATACTGGGGTGATGTGGGTGTCAACATGTAGGAGGTGCTCCGTCAAGCTACACTATACTGGGGTGATGTGGGTGTCAACATGTAGGAGGTGCTCCGTCACGCTACACTATACTGGGGTGATGTGGGTGTCAACATGTAGGAGGTGCTCCGTCATGCTACACTATACTGGGGTGATGTGGGTGTCAACATGTAGGAGGTGCTCCGTCATGCTACACTATACTGGGGTGATGTGGGTGTCAACATGTAGGAGGTGCTCCGTCAAGCTACACTATACTGGGGTGATGTGGGTGTCAACATGTAGGAGGTGCTCCGTCATGCTACACTATACTGGGGTGATGTGGTGTCAACATGTAGGAGGTGCTCCGTCATGCTACACTATACTGGGGTGATGTGGGTGTCAACATGTAGGAGGTGCTCCGTCAAGCTACACTATACTGGGGTGATGTGGGTGTCAACATGTAGGAGGTGCTCCGTCATGCTACACAAAACTGGGGTGATGTGGGTGTCAACATGTAGGAGGTGCTCCGTCACGCTACACTATACTGGGGTGATGTGGGTGTCATGGAGGTGCTCCGTCACGCTACACTATACTGGGGTGATGTGGGTGTCAACATGTAGGAGGTGCTCCGTCAAGCTACACTATACTGGGGTGATGTGGGTGTCAACATGTAGGAGGTGCTCCGTCATGCTACACTATACTGGGGTGATGTGGGTGTCAACATGTAGGAGGTGCTCCGTCAAGCTACACTATACTGGGGTGATGTGGGTGTCAACATGTAGGAGGTGCTCCGTCACGCTACACTATACTGGGGTGATGTGGGTGTCAACATGTAGGAGGTGCTCCGTCATGCTACACTATACTGGGGTGATGTGGGTGTCAACATGTAGGAGGTGCTCCGTCATGCTACACTATACTGGGGTGATGTGGGTGTCAACATGTAGGAGGTGCTCCGTCACGCTACACTATACTGGGGTGATGTGGTGTCAACATGTAGGAGGTGCTCCGTCATGCTACACTATACTGGGGTGATGTGGGTGTCATGGAGGTGCTCCGTCATGCTACACTATACTGGGGTGATGTGGGTGTCAACATGTAGGAGGTGCTCCGTCATGCTACACTATACTGGGGTGATGTGGGTGTCAACATGTAGGAGGTGCTCCGTCATGCTACACTATACTGGGGTGATGTGGGTGTCAACATGTAGGAGGTGCTCCGTCAAGCTACACTATACTGGGGTGATGTGGTGTCAACATGTAGGAGGTGCTCCGTCAAGCTACACTATACTGGGGTGATGTGGGTGTCAACATGTAGGAGGTGCTCCGTCATGCTACACTATACTGGGGTGATGTGGTGTCAACATGTAGGAGGTGTTGGCAGCAGCTATTCTCCTTCTGCGTGGAGACATACTGTTAACGCTTTATCCAGAACTCTGTCCATCACCGTGATAATCTACTTTCATGACCAGATGTTCCCAAACTGGAGATTTGAACGATGGAGGATCCTCCGGTTATGGTTTGACCAATCACCATCGTACAGAACTATTTCCGGCTGCGCCTCACAAAAGGACGGTTTTTGAAATGCGCCAATTAAGATTTGAATATTGATTACAACGTGCACATGGGCTCTAGTTGTTTCAACGGAATAGACTGAAATGTTCAGATTTACTGCAGACATAGGCCTACAACACAGCACAGACTATAGGGACTGGTGTTGTTCATCCAGAAGTCCCCGTACCCAATGGTTCAGTATGAAAACGTGTACCATTACACCTCTCCTGTACGGTACAGTGTGTGTCGGGGTTCAGTCTTCCAGTGCAAAGTCGTATGGTTGGAAGTCGTTTCGTAGTTGTTTGCTCAGATCCTCCTCCTCCTCTGGGGTCTGTTTACACTCTCTCCAGTCGGCCCTCTCCGGGATGTTCAGCAACGCCTCGCTGGCCAACACCTCCCTGCACCACACAGAGACACACACAGAGAGAGACACACAGAGAGAGACACACAGAGAGAGACACACAGAGAGAGAGACACAGAGAGACACACACAGAGAGAGACACACACAGAGAGAGACACACACAGAGAGAGACACACACAGAGAGAGACACACACAGAGAGACACACACAGAGACACACAGAGAGACACACACAGAGACACACAGAGACACACACAGAGACACACACAGAGACACACACAGAGACACACACAGAGACACACACAGAGACACACACAGAGACACACACAGAGACACACAGAGAGACACACAGAGAGACACGTTAGTAACTGTTTTCAGTAGGGCTGGAATGACCCATATGCGTCCCTGAATCAAATGTTGAAGATACTAGAGCATCAGTCCAAGGACCCCGAACCGACCCAAAACGTAGCATCAGTCCAGGGACCCCTAACTGATCCAAAACGAGCATCAGCCCAGGGCCCCGAACCAAAACGTAGCATCAGTCCAGGGACCCCTAACCGACCCAAAACGTAGCATCAGTCCAGGGACCCCCTATCCGATCCAAAACGTAGCATCAGTCCAGGGACCCCTATCCGACCCAAAACGTCATCAGTCCAGGGACCCCTATCCGATCCAAAACGCATCAGTCCAGGGCCCCCGACCCAAAACGTAGCATCAGTCCAGGGACCCCTATCCACAACGTAGCATCAGTCCAGGGACCCCTAACCGAACCAAAACGTAGCATCAGTCCAGGGACCCCTAACCGACCCAAAACGTGGCATCAGTCCAGGGACCCCGAACCGAGTCAGTTAGAAAATAGGTTCAAAGGTCATGCTGGTTCACAATTTTTGTTTGCTGATGTTACTTTCTTTCTAGCTTCTGAAAATATCTCTCATCTCAACTGCGTTGACAGTCATTGATCTCCAAGCATGGAACTGCGTAGTGGTGTAGTAGATGTCTAGTCTCCTTTATGGCCCTAATCTGATATTGGTAGTAGTGTGGTAGATGTCTAGTCTCCTTTATGGCTCTAATCTGATATTGGTAGTAGTGTAGTAGATGTCTCCTTTATGGCTCTAATCTGATATTGGTAGTAGTGTGGTAGATGTCTCCTTTATGGCTCTAATCTGATATTGGTAGTAGTGTGGTAGACGTCTCCTTTATGGCTCTAATCTGATATTGGTAGTAGTGTGGTAGACGTCTCCTTTATGGCTCTAATCTGATATTGGTAGTAGTGTGGTAGATGTCTCCTTTATGGCTCTAATCTGATATTGGTAGTAGTGTGGTAGATGTCTCCTTTATGGCTCTAATCTGATATTGGTAGTAGTGTGGTAGATGTCTCCTTTATGGCTCTAACTGTTCGCTGCCCTGGCCCCCCAATGGTGGAACAAACTCCCTCACGACGCCAGGACAGCGGAGTCAATCACCACCTTCCGGAGACACCTGAAACCCCACCTCTTTAAGGAATACCTAGGATAGGATAAGTAATCCCTCTCACCCCCCTTAAGTTTTAGATGCACTATTGTTAAGTGACTGTCCCACTGGATGTCATAAGGTGAATGCACCAATTTGTAAATCGCTCTGGATAAGAGCGTCTGCTAAATGACTTAAATGTAATATTGGTAGTAGTGTGGTAGATGTCTCCTTTATGGCCCTAATCTGATATTGGTAGTAGTGTGGTAGATGTCTCCTTTATGGCCCTAATCTGATATTGGTAGTAGTGTGGTAGATGTCTCCTTTATGGCCCTAATCTGATATTGGTAGTAGTGTGGTAGATGTCTAGTCTCCTTTATGGCCCTAATCTGATATTGGTAGTAGTGTGGTAGATGTCTAGTCTCCTTTATGGCTCTAATCTGATATTGGTAGTAGTGTGGTAGATGTCTAGTCTCCTTATGGCTCTAATCTGATATTGGTAGTAGTGTGGTAGATGTCTAGTCTCCTTTATGGCTCTAATCTGATATTGGTAGTAGTGTGGTAGATGTCTCCTTTATGGCTCTAATCTGATATTGGTAGTAGTGTGGTAGATGTCTCCTTTATGGCTCTAATCTGATATTGGTAGTAGTGTGGTAGATGTCTAGTCTCCTTTATGGCTCTAATCTGATAGTGGTAGTAGTGTGGTAGATGTCTCTTTATGGCCCTAATCTGATAGTGGTAGATGTCTAGAATCTCTTTTGGCTCTAATCTGATATTGGTAGTAGTGTGGTAGATGTCTCCTTTATGGCTCTAATCTGATATTGGTAGTAGTGTGGTAGATGTCTCCTTTATGGCTCTAATCTGATATTGGTAGTAGTGTGGTAGATGTCTCCTTTATGGCTCTAATCTGATATTGGTAGTAGTGTGGTAGATGTCTAGTCTCCTTTATGGCTCTAATCTGATATTGGTAGTAGTGTGGTAGATGTCTAGTCTCCTTTATGGCTCTAATCTGATATTGGTAGTAGATGTCTCCTTTATGGCCCTAATCTGATATTGGTAGTAGTGTGGTAGATGTCTCCTTTATGGCCCTAATCTGATATTGGTAGTAGTGTGGTAGATGTCTCTCCTTTATGGCCCTAATCTGATATTGGTAGTAGTGTGGTAGATGTCTCCTTTATGGCTCCTAATCTGATATTGGTAGTAGTGTAGTGTAGATGTCTAGTCTCCTTTATGGCTCTAATCTGATATTGGTAGTAGTGTGGTAGATGTCTAGTCTCCTTTATGGCTCTAATCTGATATTGGTAGTAGTGTGGTAGATGTCTCCTTTATGGCTCTAATCTGATATTGGTAGTAGTGTGGTAGATGTCTAGTCTCCTTTATGGCTCTAATCTGATATTGGTAGTGGTGTGGTAGATGTCTAGTCTCCTTTATGGCTCTAATCTGATATTGGTAGTGGTGTGGTAGATGTCTCCTTTATGACTCTAATCTGATATTGGTAGTAGTGTGGTAGATGTCTCCTTTATGGACCTAATCTGATATTGGTAGTAGTGTGGTAGATGTCTAGTCTCCTTTATGGCTCTAATCTGATATTGGTAGTAGTGTGGTAGATGTCTCCTTTATGGACCTAATCTGATATTGGTAGTAGTGTGGTAGATGTCTCCTTTATGGCTCTAATCTGATATTGGTAGTAGTGTGGTAGATGTCTCCTTTATGGCTCTAATCTGACATTGGTAGTAGTGTGGTAGATGTCTAGTCTCCTTTATGGCTCTAATCTGATATTGGTAGTAGTGTGGTAGATGTCTAGTCTCCTTTATGGCTCTAATCTGATATTGGTAGTAGTGTGGTAGATGTCTCCTTTATGGCTCTAATCTGATATTGGTAGTGGTGTGGTAGATGTCTCCTTTATGGCTCTAATCTGATATTGGTAGTAGTGTGGTAGATGTCTCCTTTATGGCTCTAATCTGATATTGGTAGTAGTGTGGTAGATGTCTAGTCTCCTTTATGGCTCTAATCTGATATTGGTAGTAGTGTAGTAGATGTCTCCTTTATGGCTCTAATCTGATATTGGTAGTAGTGTGGTAGATGTCTCCTTTATGGCTCTAATCTGATATTGGTAGTAGTGTGGTAGATGTCTCCTTTATGGCTCTAATCTGATATTGGTAGTAGTGTGGTAGATGTCTCCTTTATGGCTCTAATCTGATATTGGTAGTAGTGTGGTAGATGTCTCCTTTATGGCCCTAATCTGATATTGGTAGTAGTGTAGTAGATGTCTCAATTTATGGTAGTAGTGTGGTAGATGTCTCTCCTTTAAATCTGATATTGGTAGTGGTGTGGTAGATGTCTAGTCTCCTTTATGGCTCTAATCTGATATTGGTAGTAGTGTGGTAGATGTCTAGTCTCCTTTATGGCTCTAATCTGATATTGGTAGTAGTGTGGTAGATGTCTCTCCTTTAGTCTCTAATCTGATATTGGTATGGCTCTAATCTGATGGCTCTAATCTGATATTGGTAGTAGTGTGGTAGATGTCTCCTTTATGGCTCTAATCTGATATTGGTAGTAGTGTGGTAGATGTCTCCTTTATGGCTCTGATATTGGTAATCTGATATTGGTAGTAGTGTGGTAGATGTCTAGTCTCCTTTATGGCTCTAATCTGATATTGGTAGTAGTGTGGTAGATGTCTAGTCTCCTTTATGGACCTAATCTGATATTGGTAGTAGTGTGGTAGATGTCTCCTTTATGGCTCTAATCTGATATTGGTAGTAGTGTGGTAGATGTCTCCTTTATGGCTCTAATCTGATATTGGTAGTAGTGTGGTAGATGTCTAGTCTCCTTTATGGCTCTAATCTGATATTGGTAGTAGTGTGGTAGATGTCTCCTTTATGGCCCTAATCTGATATTGGTAGTAGTGTAGTAGATGTCTCCTTTATGGCTCTAATCTGATATTGGTAGTAGTGTGGTAGATGTCTCCTTTATGGCTCTAATCTGATATTGGTAGTAGTGTGGTAGATGTCTAGTCTCCTTTATGGCTCTAATCTGATATTGGTAGTGGTGTGGTAGATGTCTCCTTTATGGCTCTAATCTGATATTGGTAGTGGTGTGGTAGATGTCTCCTTTATGGCTCTAATCTGATATTGGTAGTGGTGTGGTAGATGTCTAGTCTCCTTTATGGCTCTAATCTGATATTGGTAGTAGTGTGGTAGATGTCTAGTCTCCTTTATGGCTCTAATCTGATATTGGTAGTAGTGTGGTAGATGTCTAGTCTCCTTTATGGCTCTAATCTGATATTGGTAGTAGTGTGGTAGATGTCTAGTCTCCTTTATGGCTCTAATCTGATATTGGTAGTAGTGTGGTAGATGTCTAGTCTCCTTTATGGCTCTAATCTGATAGTGGTAGGTGTGTGGTAGATGCCTAGTCTCCTTTATGGCTCTAATCTGATAGTGGTAGGTGTGTGGTAGATGCCTAGTCTCCCTTCACTGTTGACGTTGAGACTGGTGTTTTGCGAGTACTATTTAATGAAGCTGCCTGTTTCTCAAACTAGATTTGTTATTTTATTTTACCTTTATATAACTAGGCAAGTCAGTTAAAGAACAAATTCTTATTTTCAATGATGGCCTAGGAACAGTGGGTTAACTGCCTGTTCAGGGGCAGAACGACAGATTTGAACCTTGTCAGCTCAGGGATTTGAACTTGCAACCAGTGATTACTAGCCAAACACTCTAACCGGAGATAGTCTAATGTACTTCTACTCTTGCTCAGTTGTGCACCGGGGCCTCCCACTCTTTCTATTCTGGTTAGAAACAGTTCGCCCTGTTCTGTGAAGGGAGTAGTACACAGCGCTGTACGAGCTCTTCAGATTCTTGACAATTTCTTGCATGGAATAGCCTCAATTTCTCAGAACAAGAATAGACTAACGAGTTTCAGAAGAAAGTGCTTTGTTTCTGGCCATTTTGAGCCTGTAATCAAACCCACATGTTGATGCTCAAGATACTCAACTGCCTCTTTGTGGCACCTGACCACACGACTGAACAGTAGTCAAGGTGAGACAAAACTAGGGCCTGTAGGACCTGCCTTGTTGATAGTATTGTTAAGAAGGAAGAAACTAGGACCTGTAGGACCTGCCTTGTTGATAGTATTGTTAAGAAGGAAGAAACTAGGACCTGTAGGACCTGCCTTGTTGATAGTGTTGTTAACAAGGTAGAAACTAGGGCCTGTAGGACCTGCCTTGTTAAGAAGGTAGAAACTAGGGCCTGTAGGACCTGCCTTGTTGATAGTGTTGTTAACAAGGTAGAAACTAGGGCCTGTAGGACCTGCCTTGTTGATAGTGTTGTTAACAAGGTAGAAACTAGGGCCTGTAGGACCTGCCTTGTTAAGAAGGTAGAAACTAGGGCCTGTAGGACCTGCCTTGTTGATAGTGTTGTTAACAAGGTAGAAACTAGACCTGTAGGACCTGCCTTGTTGATAGTGTTGTTAACAAGGTAGAAACTAGGGCCTGTAGGACCTGCCTTGTTAAGAAGGTAGAAACTAGGACCTGTAGGACCTGCCTTGTTGATAGTGTTGTTAACAAGGTAGAAACTAGGGCCTGTAGGACCTGCCTTGTTGATAGTATTGTTAAGAAGGAAGAAACTAGGGCCTGTAGGACCTGCCTTGTTGATAGTGTTGTTAACAAGGTAGAAACTAGGGCCTGTAGGACCTGCCTTGTTGATAGTATTGTTAAGAAGGAAGAAACTAGGGCCTGTAGGACCTGCCTTGTTGATAGTATTGTTAAGAAGGTAGAAACTAGGGCCTGTAGGACCTGCCTTGTTAAGAAGGTAGAAACTAGGGCCTGTAGGACCTGCCTTGTTGATAGTATTGTTAAGAAGGTAGAAACTAGGGCCTGTAGGACCTGCCTTGTTAAGAAGGTAGAAACTAGGGCCAGTAGGACCTGCCTTGTTGATAGTATTGTTAAGAAGGTAGAAACTAGGGCCTGTAGGACCTGCCTTGTTAAGAAGGTAGAAACTAGGGCCTGTAGGACCTGCCTTGTTGATAGTTTTGTAAAGAAGGAAGAAACTAGGGCCTGTAGGACCTGCCTTGTTGATAGTATTGTTAAGAAGGTAGAAACTAGGGCCTGTAGGACCTGCCTTGTTAAGAAGGTAGAAACTAGGGCCTGTAGGACCTGCCTTGTTAAGAAGGTAGAAACTAGGGCCTGTAGGACCTGCCTTGTTGATAGTGTTGTTAAGAAGGTAGAAACTAGGGCCTGTAGGACCTGCCTTGTTAAGAAGGTAGAAACTAGGGCCTGTAGGACCTGCCTGGTTGATAGTGTTGTTAAGAAGGTAGAAACTAGGGCCTGTAGGAGCTGCCTTGTTGATAGTGTTGTTAAGAAGGTAGAAACTAGGGCCTGTAGGACCTGCCTTGTTGATAGTGTTGTTAAGAAGGTAGAAACTAGGGCCTGTAGGACCTGCCTTGTTGATAGTGTTGTTAAGAAGGTAGAAACTAGGGCCTGTAGGACCTGCCTTGTTGATAGTGTTGTTAAGAAGGTAGAAACTAGGCCCTGTAGGACCTGCCTTGTTGATAGTGTTGTTAAGAAGGTAGAAACTAGGGCCTGTAGGACCTGCCTTGTTGATAGTTTTGTTAAGAAGGTAGAAACTAGGACCTGCCTTGTTGACAGTGTTGTTAAGAAGGTAGAAACTAGGGCCTGTAGGACCTGCCTTGTTGATAGTGTTGTTAAGAAGGTAGAAACTAGGGCCTGTAGGACCTGCCTTGTTGATAGTGTTGTTAAGAAGGTACAAACTAGGGCCTGTAGGACCTGCCTTGTTGATAGTGTTGTTAAGAAGGTAGAAACTAGGGCCTGTAGGACCTGCCTTGTTGATAGTGTTGTTAAGAAGGTAGAGCAGCACTTTATTATGGACAGACTTCTCCCCATCTTAGCAACTGTTGTATCAATATGTTTAGACCATGACAGTTTTACAATCCAGGGTTTAGTCACCTCAACTTGCTCAATTTCCACATGATTTATTATGAGATTTAGATGGGGTTTAGGGTTTTAGTGAGTGTTTTGTTCCAAATACAGTGCTTTTAGTTCTAGAAATATTTAAGGCTAACTTATTCCTTGCCACCCACTCTGAAACTAACTGCAGCTCTTTGTTGAGTGTTGCAGTCATTTCAGTCGCTGTAGTAGCTGACGTGTTGAGTGTTGCAGTCATTTCAGTCACTGTAGTAGCTGACGTGTATAGTGTTGAGTGTTGCAGTCATTTCAGTCACTGTAGTAGCTGACGTGTATAGTGTTGCAGTCATTTCAGTCACTGTAGTAGCTGACGTGTATAGTGTTGAGTGTTGCAGTCATTTCAGTCACTGTAGTAGCTGACGTGTATAGTGTTGCAGTCATTTCAGTCACTGTAGTAGCTGACGTGTATAGTGTTGAGTGTTGCAGTCATTTCAGTCACTGTAGTAGCTGACGTGTATAGTGTTGAGTGTTGCAGTCATTTCAGTCACTGTAGTAGCTGACGTGTATAGTGTTGCAGTCATTTCAGTCACTGTAGTAGCTGACGTGTATAGTGTTGAGTGTTGCAGTCATTTCAGTCACTGTAGTAGCTGACGTGTATAGTGTTGAGTGTTGCAGTCATTTCAGTCACTGTAGTAGCTGACGTGTATAGTGTTGAGTGTTGCAGTCATTTCAGTCACTGTAGTAGCTGACGTGTATAGTGTTGAGTGTTGCAGTCATTTCAGTCACTGTAGTAGCTGACGTGTATAGTGTTGAGTGTTGCAGTCATTACAGTCACTGTAGTAGTTGACGTGTATAGTGTTGAGTCATCCGCATACATAGACACTCTGGCTTACCTCAAAGCCAGTGACATGTCGTCAGTAAATATTGAAACAAGTAAGGGTCCTAGACAGCTGCCCTGGAGAATGCCTGATTCTACCTGGATTATGTTGGAGAGGCTTAAAGAACACCCCCTCCCCTGTTAGACAGGTAACGCTTTATCCTTGAAAGATGCACAACACTAGTTTCTAGGTTAGATCATACATGGTGTGTGTGTGTGTGTATATACCTGCCAAACTGCAGAGGGAAGTTTTTCTGAATGCGGTAGAAGAGTTTCTCTCCAGAGTCCAGCTCTACGTAGAAGTACGGTGTCCCTGGAGGAGCAATCTGATAGAAAAAAAATATTATTTATTATTACCAAAAATGATCAGAAAATATGTAAAAGCAACTTGACAGTCCTGTTACAGTTAACGTCTGGGTGGTCCCGGGAATCCAACCCACTATCCTGGTGTTGCAAGCACCATGCTCTACCAAATGGCCTACAGACGACCACAGTTTCAGCTTTCAGCATTACCATCTCCCAGCATTACCACGCCCTAGCATTATCATCTCCCAAAATTACCATGTCCTAGCATTATCTCACAACATTACCGTGTCCTAGCATTATCTCACAACATTACCATGTCCTAGCATTATCTCACAACATTACCATGTCCTAGCATTATCTCACAACATTACCGTGTCCTAGCATTATCATCTCCTAGCATTGTTACCAACTAGCATTGTTATCATCAACTTAAAATGAAATACATGTTTTTAAACTTCAGTTGATCTGAAACATTCCTATGTTCACTCATTAGATGGTGGTTCTCCAGTGTTCCCACACATAAATACTGAGGCATTTGGATTGATATGGATTTGATGTTTAAAAATATATACACAGTACAAGTCAAACGTTTAGACACCTACTCATTGAAGGGGTTTTCTTTATTTGGACTATTTTCTACATTGTAGAGTAGTAGAAGACATCAAAACTATTAAAAAAGAAACACATGGAATCATGTAGTAACCCCCCCCAAAAAAGTTAACTATATAATATTTTTTATATTTGATTACCTTCAAATAGCCACCCTTTGCCTTGATGTTAGCTTTGCACACTTGGCATTCTCTCAACCAGCTTCACCTGGAATGCTTTCCCAACAGTCTTGACGGAGATCCCACATATGCTAAGCACTTGTTGGCTGCTTTTCCTTCACTCTGCAGTCCATCTCATCCCAAACCATCTCAATTGGGTTGAGGTCAGGTGATTGTGGAGGCCAGGTCATCTGATGCAGTACTCCATCACTCTCCTTGGTCAAATAGCCCTTACACAGCCCGGAGATGTGTTTTGGGTCGTTGTCCTGTTGAAAAACAAATGATAGTCCCACGAAGCACAAACCAGATGGGATGGCGTGTCGCTGCAGAATGCTATGGTAGCCATGCTGGTTAAGGCCAAACCAGATGGGATCGCGTGTCGCTGCAGAATGCTGTGGTAGCCATGCTGGTTAAGGCCAAACCAGATGGGATCACGTGTCGCTGCAGAATGCTATGGTAGCCATGCTGGTTAAGTGTGACTTGAATTCTAAATCAAATCAGTGTCACAAGCAAAGCACCCCCACACCTCCTCCTCCATGCTTCACGCTGAGAACCACACATGCAGAGATCATCCGTTCACCTGCTCTGCGTCTCACAAAGACACGTTGGAACCAAAAATCTTAAATTTAAAACAGATTTCCATTGGTCTAATGTCCACTGCTCGTGTTTCTTGGCCCAAGCAAGTCTCTTCTTATTATTGGTGTCCTTTAGTAGTGGTTTCTTTGCAGCAATTCGACCACAAAGGCCTGATTCATGCAGTCTCCTCTGAACAGTTGATGTTGAGATGTGTCTGTTAGTTGAACTCTGTGAAGAATTTATTTTGGGCTGCATTCTGAGGCTGGTGACTCTAATGAACTTGTCCTCTGAGCAGAGGTAACTCTGGGTCTTCCTTTCCTGTGGCAGTCATAATGGTTTTTGCAACTGCACTTGAAAAATGTTCTTTAAAAAAAAGTTCTTTACCTTTTCCCCGGATTGACTGACCTTCATGTCTTAAAGTAATGACGGTCGTCTCTTTGCTTATTTGAGCTGTTCTTGCCATAATATGGACTTGGTCTTTTACCAAATAGGGCTATCTTCTGTATACCACCCCTACCTTGTCACAACACCATTAATTGGCTCAAACACATTGAGGAAATAAATTCCACAAATTAACTTTTAACAAGGCACACCTTTTAATTGAAATGCGTTCCAGGTGACTACCTCGTGAAGCTGGTGGAGAGAATACCAAGAGTGTTTCAAAGTGGTCAAGGCAAACGCTAGCTACTTTGAAGAATCTCAAATATATTTTGATTTGTTTAAACACTTTTGTGGTTACTACATGATTCCATATGTGTTATTTCATAGCTTTGATGTCTTCACTATTATTCTACAATGTAGAAAATAGTAAACATTTAAAAACATAAAATTTAAAAACCTTGAATGACTAGGTGTGTCAGGACTGTTCTCTAGGTACTTAACCATGTCAGGACTGTTCTCTAGGTACTTAACCATGTCAGGACTGTTCTCTGGGTACTTAACCATGTCAGGACTGTTCTCTGGGTACTTAACCATGTCAGGACTGTTCTCTAGGTACTTACCCATGTCAGGACTGTTCTCTAGGTACTTACCCATGTCAGGACTGTTCTCTAGGTACTTACCCATGTCAGGACTGTTCTCTAGGTACTTAACCATGTCAGGACTGTTCTCTAGGTACTTAACCATGTCAGGACTGTTCTCTGGGTACTTAATCATGTCAGGACTGTTCTCTGGGTACTTAATCATGTCAGGACTGTTCTCTGGGTACTTAATCATGTCAGGACTGTTCTCTGGGTACTTAATCATGTCAGGACTGTTCTCTAGGTACTTAACCATGTCAGGACTGTTCTCTGGGTACTTAACCATGTCAGGACTGTTCTCTGGGTACTTAATCATGTCAGGACTGTTCTCTAGGTACTTAACCATGTCAGGACTGTTCTCTAGGTACTTAACCATGTCAGGACTGTTCTCTGGGTACTTAACCATGTCAGGACTGTTCTCTAGGTACTTAACCATGTCAGGACTGTTCTCTAGGTACTTAACCATGTCAGGACTGTTCTCTAGGTACTTAATCATGTCAGGACTGTTCTCTAGGTACTTAACCATGTCAGGACTGTTCTCTAGGTACTTAATCATGTCAGGACTGTTCTCTGGGTACTTAATCATGTCAGGACTGTTCTCTGGGTACTTAACCATGTCAGGACTGTTCTCTGGGTACTTAACCATGTCAGGACTGTTCTCTGGGTACTTAACCATGTCAGGACTGTTCTCTGGGTACTTAACCATGTCAGGACTGTTCTCTGGGTACTTAACCATGTCAGGACTGTTCTCTGGGTACTTAACCATGTCAGGACTGTTCTCTGGGTACTTAATCATGTCAGGACTGTTCTCTGGGTACTTAACCATGTCAGGACTGTTCTCTGGGTACTTAATCATGTCAGGACTGTTCTCTGGGTACTTAACCATGTCAGGACTGTTCTCTGGGTACTTAACCATGTCAGGACTGTAGACAGTTTGGGGTTCGAACCCAGGATGTGTTACAACCGGCTGTGACAGGTTGTATCCTAGATCTAATAGCTGTGTGATATTTAACATGTTGTAGAACATGGTCCAGTATCAGAACCTGTTTGAGGTGTGTGTGTGTGTACCTGTTTGAGGTGTGTGTGTGTGTGTGTGTGTGTACCTGTTTGAGGTGTGTGTGTGTGTGTACCTGTTTGAGGTGTGTGTGTGTGTGTGTGTACCTGTTTGAGTGTGTGTGTGTGTGTGTGTGTACCTGTTTGAGGTGTGTGTGTGTGTGTGTGTACCTGTTTGAGGTGTGTGTGTGTGTGTGTGTGTACCTGTTTGAGGTGTGTGTGTGTGTGTGTGTGTACCTGTTTGAGGTGTGTGTGTGTGTGTGTGTGTACCTGTTTGAGGTGTGTGTGTGTGTGTACCTGTTTGAGGTGTGTGTGTGTGTGTACCTGTTTGAGGTGTGTGTGTGTGTACCTGTTTGAGGTGTGTGTGTGTGTGTGTTTGAGTGTGTGTGTGTGTGTGTGTGTGTGTGTGTGTGTGTGTGTGTGTGTGTGTGTGTGTGTGTGTGTGTGTGTGTGTGTGTGTGTGTGTGTGTGTGTGTGTGTGTGTGTGTGTGTGTGTGTGTGTGTGTGTACCTGTTTGAGGTCAGTGTGTTGTGGTATCTCCATCAGCTCCATGTTCTGTTCCTGCGCCTGCAGCATGAAGGCTTCTTTAATATCTTCAGTGGTACACTTATCCTCTGGTACTGGTACTACCTGGGGAGGGACAGACTGTTACAGGGGCTGTTCTACCTCCCTGGGGAGGGACAGACTGTTACAGGGGCTGTTCTACCTCCCTGGGGAGGGACAGACTGTTACAGGGGCTGTTCTACCTCCCTGGGGAGGGACAGACTGTTACAGGGGCTGTTCTACCTCCCTGGGGAGGGACAGACTGTTACAGGGGCTGTTCTACCTCCCTGGGGAGGGACAGACTGTTACAGGGGCTGTTCTACCTCCCTGGGGAGGGAGGGACTGTTACAGGGTCTGTTCTACCTCCCTGGGGAGGGACTGTTACAGGGTCTGTTCTACCTCCCTGGGGAGGGACAGGCTGTTCTACCTCCCTGGGGAGGGACAGACTGTTACAGGGGCTGTTCTACCTCCCTGGGGAGGGACAGACTGTTACAGGGGCTGTTCCACCTCCCTGGGGAAGGACAGACTGTTACAGGGGCTGTTCTACCTCCCTGGGGAGGGACAGACTGTTACAGGGGGCGTTCTACCTCCCTGGGGAGGGACAGACTGTTACAGGGGCTGTTCTACCTCCCTGGGGAGGGACAGACTGTTACAGGGGCTGTTCTACCTCCCTGGGGAGGGACAGACTGTTACAGGGGCTGTTCTACCTCCCTGGGGAGGGACAGACTGTTACAGGGGCTGTTCCACCTCCCTGGGGAAGGACAGACTGTTACAGGGGCTGTTCTACCTCCCTGGGGAGGGACAGACTGTTACAGGGGGCGTTCTACCTCCCTGGGTAGGGACAGACTGTTACAGGGGCTGTTCTCCTCCCTGGGGAGGGACAGACTGTTACAGGGGCTGTTCTACCTCCCTGGGGAGGGACAGACTGTTACAGGGGCTGTTCTACCTCCCTGGGGAGGGACAGACTGTTACAGGGGCTGTTCTACCTCCCTGCGGAGGGACAGACTGTTACAGGGGCTGTTCCTACCACCTCCCTGAGGGGTGAGTCTAGTCTAGTCTACCTGTAGTCTGGGGAGGGACTGTAACAGAAATGAAATGAGTGATTATCATGACAACTGATGGGCAGGCTGGCCCTGAGGGGTGAGTGTGTAGTCCCTGAGTCTACCTGTAGTCAGGCTGGCCCTGAGGGGTGAGTCTAGTCTAGTCTACCTGTAGTCAGGCTGGCCCTGAGGGGTGAGTGTAGTCTAGTCTACCTGTAGTCAGGCTGGCCCTGAGGGGTGAGTCTAGTCTAGTCTACCTGTAGTCAGGCTGGCCCTGAGGGGTGAGTGTCGTCTAGTCTACCTGTAGTCAGGCTGGCCCTGAGGGTTGAGTGTCGTCTAGTCTACCTGTAGTCAGGCTGGCCCTGAGGGGTGAGTGTAGTCTAGTCTACCTGTAGTCAGGCTGGCCCTGAGGGGTGAGTCTAGTCTAGTCTACCTGTAGTCAGGCTGGCCCTGAGGGGTGAGTCTAGTCTAGTCTACCTGTAGTCAGGCTGGCCCTGAGGGGTGAGTCTAGTCTAGTCTACCTGTAGTCAGGCTGGCCATGAGGGGTGAGTGTCGTCTAGTCTACCTGTAGTCAGGCTGGCCCTGAGGGGTGAGTGTAGTTTAGTCTACCTGTATCTGGGCAGGCTGGCCCTGAGGGGTGAGGGTCGTCTAGTCTACCTGTAGTCAGGCTGGCCCTGAGGGGTGAGTCTAGTCTAGTCTACCTGTAGTCAGGCTGGCCCTGAGGGGTGAGTGTAGTCTAGTCTACCTGTATCTGGGCAGGCTGGCCCTGAGGGGTGAGTCTAGTCTAGTCTACCTGTAGTCAGGCTGGCCCTGAGGGGTGAGTGTAGTCTACCTGTAGTCAGGCTGGCCCTGAGGGGTGAGTCTAGTCTAGTCTACCTGTAGTCAGGCTGGCCCTGAGGGGTGAGTGTAGTCTAGTCTACCTGTAGTCAGGCTGGCCCTGAGGGGTGAGTCTAGTCTAGTCTACCTGTATCTGGGCAGGCTGGCCCTGAGGGGTGAGTCTAGTCTAGTCTACCTGTATCTGGGCAGGCTGGCCCTGAGCTGACCCTGAGGGGTGAGTCTAGTCTAGTCTACCTGTAGTCAGGCTGGCCCTGAGGGGTGAGTCTAGTCTAGTCTACCTGTAGTCAGGCTGGCCCTGAGGGGTGAGTGTAGTCTAGTCTACCTGTAGTCAGGCTGGCCCTGAGGGGTGAGTCTAGTCTAGTCTACCTGTATCTGGGCAGGCTGGCCCTGAGGGGTGAGTGTAGTCTAGTCTACCTGTAGTCAGGCTGGCCCTGAGGGGTGAGTCTAGTCTAGTCTACCTGTAGTCAGGCTGGCCCTGAGGGGTGAGTGTAGTCTAGTCTACCTGTAGTCAGGCTGGCCCTGAGGGGTGAGTCTAGTCTAGTCTACCTGTATCTGGGCAGGCTGGCCCTGAGGGGTGAGTCTAGTCTAGTCTACCTGTATCTGGGCAGGCTGGCCCTGAGGGGTGAGTCTAGTCTAGTCTACCTGTAGTCAGGCTGGCCCTGAGGGGTGAGTCTAGTCTAGTCTACCTGTAGTCAGGCTGGCCCTGAGGGGTGAGTGTAGTCTAGTCTACCTGTATCTGGGCAGGCTGGCCCTGAGGGGTGAGGGTCGTCTAGTCTACCTGTAGTCAGGCTGGCCCTGAGGGGTGAGTGTAGTCTAGTCTACCTGTATCTGGGCAGGCTGGCCCTGAGGGGTGAGGGTCGTCTAGTCTACCTGTAGTCAGGCTGGCCCTGAAGGGTGAGTGTCGTCTAGTCTACCTGTAGTCAGGCTGGCCCTGAGGGGTGAGTGTCGTCTAGTCTATCTGTAGTCAGGCTGGCCCTGAGGGGTGAGTCTAGTCTAGTCTACCTGTAGTCAGGCTGGCCCTGAGGGGTGAGTCTAGTCTAGTCTACCTGTAGTCAGGCTGGCCCTGAGGGGTGAGTCTAGTCTAGTCTACCTGTAGTCAGGCTGGCCCTGAGGGGTGAGTCTAGTCTAGTCTATCTGTAGTCAGGCTGGCCCTGAGGGGTGAGTCTAGTCTAGTCTACCTGTAGTCAGGCTGGCCCTGAGGGGTGAGTCTAGTCTACCTGTAGTCAGGCTGGCCCTGAGGGATGAGTGTAGTCTAGTCTACCTGTAGTCAGGCTGGCCCTGAGGGGTGAGTGTCGTCTAGTCTACCTGTAGTCAGGCTGGCCCTGAGGGGTGAGTGTCGTCTAGTCTACCTGTAGTCAGGCTGGCCCTGAGGGGTGAGTCTAGTCTAGTCTACCTGTAGTCAGGCTGGCCCTGAGTCAGGCTGGCCCTGAGGGTGAGTGTAGTCTAGTCTACCTGTATCTGGGCAGGCTGGCCCTGAGGGGTGAGGGTCGTCTAGTCTACCTGTAGTCAGGCTGGCCCTGAAGGGTGAGTGTCGTCTAGTCTACCTGTAGTCAGGCTGGCCCTGAGGGGTGAGTGTAGTCTAGTCTACCTGTATCTGGGCAGGCTGGCCCTGAGGGGTGAGGGTCGTCTAGTCTACCTGTAGTCAGGCTGGCCCTGAGGGGTGAGTGTAGTCTAGTCTACCTGTAGTCAGGCTGGCCCTGAGGGGTGAGTGTCTAGTCTAGTCTAGTCTATCTGTAGTCAGGCTGGCCCTGAGGGGTGAGTCTAGTCTAGTCTACCTGTAGTTAGGCTGGCCCTGAAGGGTGAGTCTAGTCTAGTCTACCTGTAGTCAGGCTGGCCCTGAGGGATGAGTCTAGTCTAGTCTACCTGTAGTCAGGCTGGCCCTGAGGGGTGAGTCTAGTCTACTCTACCTGTAGTCAGGCTGGCCCTGAAGGGTGAGTGTCGTCTAGTCTACCTGTAGTCAGGCTGGCCCTGAGGGGTGAGTCTAGTCTAGTCTACCTGTAGTCAGGCTGGCCCTGAGGGGTGAGTCTAGTCTAGTCTACCTGTAGTCAGGCTGGCCCTGAAGGGTGAGTGTCATCTAGTCTACCTGTAGTCAGGCTGGCCCTGAGGGGTGAGTCTAGTCTAGTCTACCTTTAGTCAGGCTGGCCCTGAGGGGTGAGGGTCGTCTAGTCTACCTGTAGTCAGGCTGGCCCTGAGGGGTGAGTGTAGTATAGTCTACCTGTAGTCAGGCTGGCCCTGAGGGGTGAGTGTAGTCTAGTCTACCTGTAGTCAGGCTGGCCCTGAGGGGTGAGTCTAGTCTAGTCTACCTGTAGTCAGGCTGGCCCTGAGGGGCCCTGAGTCTAGTCTAGTCTACCTGTAGTCAGGCTGGCCCTGAGGGGTGAGTGTAGTCTAGTCTACCTGTAGTCAGGCTGGCCCTGAGGGGTGAGTGTCGTCTAGTCTACCTGTAGTCAGGCTGGCCCTGAGGGGTGAGTGTAGTCTACCTGTAGTCAGGCTGGCCCTGAGGGGTGAGTGTAGTCTAGTCTACCTGTAGTCAGGCTGGCCCTGAGGGATGAGGGTCGTCTAGTCTACCTGTAGTCAGGCTGGCCCTGAGGGGTGAGTGTAGTCTAGTCTACCTGGATCTGTAGGTGTTGGCTGTGGTAGTTCCTCTCAAACAGAACACAGCGCTGTCCTTTGCTCTTATAGAAGGTCCTGACAGCCATCTTGTATCGGTCCAGTTCTTTGACCACCTCAGAGCTCAGTTCCACTACTGACTGGTAGTGGCCGATGGGCAGTACCAACACATGCTGAGGGGTTAGACTGCCCTTAGCAAGGGCCAGGTAGCACTGAGGAAAAATACATCAACACAAAATGGTTAACTGGGGGCTTCAGAGCCCTTTAAACAGAACAACCTCTTTCTACTATCTGTTGTAATACTCAGACTGTGTGTGTGTGGAAACTCACATGTGTCCCAATGCTGATGACCAGGTGTTTCTCTACCTGAGGGCTGGCCAGACAGAACCAACAGGGACCGCTGGGCTGAGCTGAACCAGACACACAGAGAGAGAGAGAGAGAGAGACATACATGAGAGGGTGGGAGACGGTGAGGGTGAGGGTGTGTGTCTGTGAGAGCTGAACCAGACACACACAGAGAGAGAGAGAGAGACATACATGAGAGGGTGGGAGACGGTGAGGGTGTGTGTATAAGGGTATGGGAGGGTGTGTGTGTGTGTCTGTGAGAGCGAGGGTGGGAGACGGTGAGGGTGTGTGTCTGTGAGAGCTGAACCAGACACAGAGAGAGAGAGAGACATACATGAGAGGGTGGGAGACGGTGAGGGTGTGTGTCTGTGAGAGCGAGGGAGGGAGACTCACGGGGTCTGCGGGGTTGTTTAGGCCTGTCTAGATCAAAGGGCAGTCTCTGACTCTGCCGGTCTGAATCCCACGGCTGTCCTTGATTCTGCCAGTCTCCGTCCGAGGGCCTCTTCCTACCACGCCCCCCCTGGCCACGCCCCCCTCCACGCTGCTTCTTCCCCAGGTCAAAGAAGAACTGAGATGCCGGCTCCTGAGAGAGATACACACAGTATACAAAACATTAAGAACACTTTCCATGACAAACTGACCAGGTGAATCCAGGTGAAAGCTATGATCCCTTATCGATGTTACTTGTTAAATCCACTTCAGAGTAGATGAAGGAGAGGAGACAGGTTAAATCCACTTCAGAGTAGATGAAGGAGAGGAGACAGGTTAAATCCACTTCAGAGTAGATGAAGGGGAGGAGACAGGTTGAATAATGATATTTAAGCCTTGAGACAGTGATATGGGAATGTGTGCCATTCAGAGGGTGAATGGGGAAGACAACATATTTAAGCCTTGAGACAGTGATATGGGAATGTGTGCCATTCAGAGGGTGAAAGGGGAAGACAACATATTTAAGCCTTGAGACAGTGATATGGGAATGTGTGCCATTCAGAGGGACAACATATTTAAGAATGGGGAAGACAACATATTTAAGTGCCTCTGAACGAGGTTATGGTAGTAGGTGCCAGGAGAACCAGTTTGGGTCAAGAACTGCAACGTTGCTGGGGTTTTCACACTCAACCGTTTCCCGTGTGTATCGAGAATGGTCCATCACCTAAAGCACATCCGACGTGACACAACAGTGGGAAGCATTGGAGTCACCATGGCAACCATCATCACCTAAAGGACATCCGACGTGACACAAGAGTGGGAAGCCTTGGAGTCACCATGGCAACCATCATCACCTAAAGGACATCCGACGTGACACAACAGTGTTGGAGTCGACATGGCAACCATCATCACCTAAAGGACATCCGACGTGTCACAACAGTGTTGGAGTCGACATGGCAACCATCATCACCTAAAGCACATCCGACGTGACACAACAGTGGGAAGCCTTGGAGTCGACATGGCAACCATCATCACCTAAAGGACATCCGACGTGTCACAACAGTGGGAAGCCTTGGAGTCGACATGGCAACCATCATCACCTAAAGCACATCCGACGTGACACAACAGTGGGAAGCATTGGAGTCGACATGGGCCAGCATCCCTGTGGAACGCTCTCAACACCTTGCAGTCCACGACCCAATGAATTGAGGCTGTTCTGAGGGCTAAAGGGGAGGAGCAACTCAATATGAGGAAGGTGTTCTTAATGTTTTGTCCACTCAGTGTATATTTGCCGTCTGCATTGTCAAAGCGGTGTGTGTTTCCAAGGCTATTTTCTGATGATGATTCCTTATTGGAACTTGGCCTTTAAATCATGAGTGTCCTTAAGTCTTGTTTTAAATGTCTATTCAGCCCCACGGTCTGGCTTGATGCTTTGGCACCGGAAGGACGAAACAGGAAGACGATTTAGAGATGCCCTCTCCTCCGGAGGGGAATGAGATGCCCTCTCCTCCGGAGGGGAATGAGATGCCCTCTCCTCCGGAGGGGAATGAGATGCCCTCTCCTCCGGAGGGGAATGAGATGCCCTCTCCTCCGGAGGGGAATGAGATGAGATGCCCTCTCCTCCGGAGGGGGAATGAGATGCCCTCTCCTCCGGAGGGGAATGAGATGCCCTCTCTCCGGAGGGGAATGAGATGTCTCCTCCGGAGGGGAATGAGATGCCCTCTCCTCCGGAGGAATGAGATGCCCTCTCCTCCGGAGGAATGAGATGTGCTGCCGACCTCAAGGTAGAACGTCTTCCCATGTCTGTCTGTCTGTTAAACCTTTTATAGTTGTTGGCCTTCTACACTACATGACCAAAAGTATGTGGACACCTGCACATCCAAAATCTCATTGCGAAATCATGGGCATTAATATGGAGTAAGTCCCCCCTTTGCTGCTATAACAGCCTCCACTCTTCTGGGAAGGCTTTCCACTAGATGTTGGAACATTGCTGCTATAACAGCCTCCACTCTTCTGGGAAGGCTTTCCACTAGATGTTGGAACATTGCTGCTATAATAGCCTCCACTCTTCTGGGAAGGATTTCCACTAGATGTTGGAACATTGCTGCTATAACAGCCTCCACTCTTCTGGGAAGGCTTTCCACTAGAGGTTGGAACATTGCTGTGGGGACTTGCTTCCATTCAAGCCACAAGATGTTGGAACATTTGTGAGGTCGGGCTTTCCACTGATGTTGGGCGTGGGGACTTGCTTCCATTCAGCCACCTGGCTCACTGATGTTGGGCGATTAGACCTGGCTCACAGTCGCAATTCATCCCAAAGGTGTTTGATGGGGTTGAGGTCAGGGCTCTGACCAGGACAGTCAAGTTCTTCCACACCGATCTCTAAAAACATTTCTGTATGGACCTGGCTTTGTGCTCGGGGGCATGGTCATGCTGAAACAGGAAAGGACCTTGCCCAAACTGTTGCCCCAAAGTTGGAGGCACCGACTCATCTATAATGTACAGTGCCTTCGGAAAGTATTCTGAACCCTTGACCTTTTCAAAATTCTTATGTTACGGCCTTATTCCAAAATAAAAACAAACCTCCGCAATCTACACACAATACCCGATAATGACATAGCGAAATCAGGTTCAAATGTATTAAAATAAAAAAACAGAAATACCTTATTTACATAAGTATTCAGACCCTTTGATACGAGACTCCAAATTGAGCTCAGGTGCATCCTGTTTCCATTGATCACCCTTGAGATGTTTCTACAACTTGGAGTCCACCTGTGGTAAATTCAACTGATTGGACATGGTATGGAAAGGCACACACCTGTCTATATAAGGTCCCACAGTTGACAGTGCATGTCAGAGCAAAAACCAAGCCATGAGGTCAAAGGAATTGTCCGTAGAGCTCCTAGACAGGATTGTGTCAAGACACAGATCTGGGGAAGGGTATCAAAAAAATGTCTGCAACATTGAAGGTCCCCAAGAACACAGTGGCCTCCATCATTCTTAAATGGAAGAAGTTTGGAACCACCAAGACTCTTCCTAGAGCTGGCCAGCCGTCCAAACTGACCAATCGGGGGAGAAGAGCCTTGGTCAGGGAGGTGACCAAGAACCCGATGGTTACTCTGGCAGAGCTCCAGAGTTCCTCTGTGGAGATGGGAGAACCTTCCAGAAGGACAACCCTCTCTGTAGTACTTCACCAACCAGGCCTTTATGGTAGAGTGGCCAGACTGAAGCCACTCCTCAATAAAAACGCACATGCCTGCTTGAAGTTAGCCAAAAAGGCACCGAAAGACTCTCAGAGCTGTGGTTTGACGAAACCAAGATTCAACTGTTTGGCCTGAACACCAAGCATCACGTCTGGAGGAAACCACCATCCCTCCGGTGAAACATGGGGGTGGCAGCATTGTGCTGTGGGGGTGTTTTTCAGCGGCAGGGACTGGGAGACTAGTCAGGATTGAGGAAAAGATGAACAGAGTAAAGTACAGAGAGATCCTTGATGAAAACCTGCTCCAGACATCAGACTGGGGCGAAGGTTCACCTTCTAACAGACCAACGAACCTAAGCACACAGCCAAGACAACCCAGGAGTGGCTTTGGGACAAGTCTCTGGACGTCGAGTGGCCCAGGCAGAGCCCGGGAATTTAACCCAATCAAACATCTCTGGAGAGACCTAAAAATAGCTGTGCAGCGATGCTCCCCATTCAACCTAACAGAGCTTGAGAGGATCTGCAGAGAAGAATGGGAGATCCTCCCCAAATACAGGTGTGCCAAGCTTGTAGCATCAGACCCAAGAAGACTCTAGGCTGTAATCTGACAGAGGTGCTTCAACAAAGTACTGAGTAAAGGGTCTGAATACTTATGTAAATGTGATATTTCTGTTTATTTCATTATAAATTAGCAAACATGGAAACCCATTTCATGAAGCTCCCGGCGAACAGTTCTTGTGCTGACGTTGCTTCCAGAGGCAGTTTGGAACCCGGTAGTGAGCGCTGCAACAGAGGCAGTTTGGAACTCGGTAGTTTGAGCGCTGCAACAGAGGCAGTTTGGAACTCGGTAGTGAGTTTGAACCCGTGTGAGCGCTGCAACAGAGGCAGTTTGGAACCAGTTTGGAACTCGGTAGGTAGTGAGTGCTGCAACAGAGGCAGTTTGGAACCCGGTAGTGAGCGCTGCAACAGAGGCAGTTTGGAACCCGGTAGTGAGTGCTGCAACAGAGGCAGTTTGGAACTCGGTAGTGAGTGCTGCAACAGAGGCAGTTTGGAACTCGGTAGTGAGTGCTGCAACCGAGAACAGAGTGTTTTTACGCGCTACATGTTTCAGCACTCGGCAGTCCCGTTCTGTGAGCTAGTGTGGACCACCACTTCACGGCTGAGCCATTACTGCTCCTAGACTTCACAATAACAGCACTTACAGTTGAAGGTGGCAGCTCGAGCAGCGCAGTAATTTGACAAACTGACTGGTTGGAAAGGTGGCATCCTATGACGTTGCCACGTTGAAAGTCACTGAGCTCTTCAGTAAGGCCATTCTATTGCCGATATCGGTCTATGGAGATCGCATGGCTGGGTGCTCTATTTTATACACGTCAGCAACAGATGTGGCCCGAAATAGACGAATACACTAATTTGAAGGGGTGTGGACATATACTCGTCTCTATATAGTATATATATATAAATAGACGAATACACTAATTTGAAGGGGTGTGGACCTATACTCGTCTCTATATAGTGTCTTAGTTGTTGGCCTTTGTTTAGCATGAAGATCTAAACCCTGAGAGATTTTCAGATCCTAAGAGTGTGTGTGAGTACCTGGACAGTAGGGTCAGATAGAGTGTGTGTGAGTACCTGGACAGTAGGGTCAGATAGAGTGTGTGTGAGTACCTGGACAGTAGGGTCAGATAGAGTGTGTGTGAGTACCTGGACAGTAGGGTCAGATAGAGTGATGTGTGAGTACCTGGACAGTAGGGTCAGATAGAGTGTGTGTGAGTACCTGGACAGTAGGGTCAGATAGAGTGTGTGTGAGTACCTGGACAGTAGGGTCAGATAGAGTGTGTGTGAGTACCTGGACAGTAGGGTCAGATAGAGTGTGTGTGAGTACCTGGACAGTAGGGTCAGACCTGTAGAGTGTGTGTGAGTACCTGGACAGTAGGGTCAGATAGAGTGTGTGTGAGTACCTGGACAGTAGGGTCAGATAGAGTGTGTGTGAGTACCTGGACAGTAGGGTCAGATAGAGTGTGTGTGAGTACCTGGACAGTAGGGTCAGATAGAGTGTTCTCTCTAACCATCCTGCTGTAGGGCTCTCAGTGACATCCTGAGGCTGCTTGACCAGTTCTGATGCCTCCATGCTTTTCATCGGGATAATGTTGAAGGCATACAGATACTGCAGAGAGAGAGACACAATATTAACCACTAAGCCAGCTCAGATGTCTCCCTGCCCCTATGTTGAACCCATCCTGGTACTAGAGAGAGACACAATATTAACCCCTAAGCCAGCTCAGATGTCTCCCTGCCCCTATGTTGAACCCATCCTGGTACTAGAGAGAGACCAATATTAACCCTAAGGGCTCAGATGTCTCCCTGCCCCTATGTTGAACCCATCCTGGTACTAGATAGAGTGTGTGTGAGTAGAACACAATATTAACCCCTAAGCCAGCTCAGATGTCTCCCTGCCCTACCTGGAACCCATCCTGGTACAGAGAGAGAGACAATATTAACCCCTAAGCCAGCTCAGATGTCTCCCTGCTCCTCACTATGTTGAACCCATCCTGGTACTAGAGAGAGAGACAATATTAACCCCTAAGCCAGCTCAGATGTCTCCTGCTCCTCACTATGTTGAACCCATCCTGGTACAGTAAGGCTCAGATAGAGGTACTAGAGAGTACAATATTAACCCCTAAGCCAGCTCAGATGTCTCCCTGCTCCTATGTTGAACCCACCTGGTACTGTATGTAGGGTCAGATAGAGTCCTGCTCCTCACTATGTTGTCCTGGACTAGGGAGATACAATATTAACCCCTAAGCCAGCTCAGATGTCTCCCTGCCCCTATGTTGAACCCATCCTGGTACTAGATAGAGAGAGACACAATATTAACCCCTAAGCCAGCTCAGATGTCTCCCTACTCCTATGTTGAACAGTCCTGGTACTAGAGAGAGACAATATTAACCCCTAAGCCAGCTCAGATGCCTCCCTGCTCCATCACTATGTTGAACCCATCCTGGTACTAGAGAGACACAATATTAACCCCTAAGCCAGCTCAGATGTCTCCTGCCCCTATGTTGAACCCATCCTGGTACTAGAGAGAGAGACACAATATTAACCCCTAAGCCAGCTCAGATGTCTCCCTGCTCCTCACTATGTTGAACACATCCTGGTACTAGAGAGAGACACAATATTAACCCCTAAGCCAGCTCAGATGTCTCCCTGCTCCTCACTATGTTGAACCCATCCTGGTACTAGAGAGAGACAATATTAACCCCTAAGCCGGCTCAGATGCCTCCCTGCTCCTATGTTGAACCCATCCTGGTACTAGAGAGAGAGACAATATTAACCCCTAAGATGTCTCCCTGCTCCTCACTATTAACCCCTAAGCCAGCCAGCTCAGATGTCTCCCTGCTCCTCACTATGTTGAACCCATCCTGGTACTAGAGAGACAATATTAACCCCTAAGCCAGCTCAGATGCCTCCCTGCTCCTCACTATGTTGAACCCATCCTGGTACTAGAGAGAGAGACACAATATTAACCCCTAAGCCAGCTCCTCACTATGTTGAACCCATCCTGGTACTAGAGAGAGACAATATTAACCCCTAAGCCAGCTCAGATGCCTCCCTGCTCCTCACTATGTTGAACCCATCCTGGTACTAGAGAGAGAGACACAATATTAACCCCTAAGCCAGCTCAGATGTTTGGGGTAATTTAGAAATGTCATTGTTTTTGAAAGAAGAGCAACATTTTTGTCCATAAAATTACATCAAATTGTTCAGAAATACAGTGTAGACATTGTTAATATAGTAGATGACTATTGTAGCTGGAAACTGCTGATTTTTTATGGGATATCTACATAGGAGTACAGAGGCCCATTATCAGCAACCATCACTCCTGTGTTCCAATGGCACGTTGTGTTAGCTAATCCACGTTTATCATTTTAAAAGGCTAATTGATCATTAGAAAACCATTTTGCAATTATGTTATCACAGCTGAAAACTGTTGTACTGATTAAAGAAGCAGTAAAACTGGCCTCCTTTAGACTAGTTGAGTATCTGGAGAAACAGCATTTGTGGGTTCGATTACAGGCTCAAAATGGCCAGAAACAAAGTACTTTCTACTGAAACTCGTCAGTCTATTCTTGTTCTGAGAAATTAAGGCTATTCCATGTGAGAACTTTCCAAGAAACTGAAGATCTCGTACAACGCTGTGTACTACTCCCTTCACAGAACAGCGCAAACTGGCTCTAACCAGAATAGAAAGAGGAGTGGGAGGCCCCGGTGCACAACTGAGCAAGAATATTAGAGTGTCTAGTTTGGGAAACAGACGCCTCACAAGTCCTCAACTGGCAGCTTCATTAAATAGTACCCGCAAAACATCAGTCTCAACGTCAACAGTGAAGAGGCGACACCGGGATGCTGCCTTCTGGCCAAAAAAAAAAAAAAGAATTAAGATGGGCAAATGAACACAGACACTGGACAGAGGAACTATTTAATGAAGCTGACAGTGGTCAACAGCATCCTCCACTACAGAGAGGGGAGTGGTCAATAACATCCTCCACTACAGAGAGGGGAGTGGTCAATAACATCCTCCACTACAGAGAGGGGAGTGGTCAATAACATCCTCCACTACAGAGAGGGGAGTGGTCAATAACATCCTCCACTACAGAGAGGGGAGTGGTCAATAACATCCTCCACTACAGAGAGGGAGTGGTCAATAACATCCTCCACTACAGAGAGGGGAGTGGTCAATAACATCCTCCACTACAGAGAGGGGAGTGGTCAATAACATCCTCCACTACAGAGAGGGGAGTGGTCAATAATATCCTCCAATACAGAGAGGGGAGTGGTCAATAATATCCTCCAATACAGTGAGACCTCACCTTTCTCTTCTCTGGGTTGTTGACGGTTGCCAGGGCGATAAATCTGCTGACGTGCTGAGTATTCTCCTGAAGAACAACATGATTCCTACACAAAAGCACACACACACACACACACACACACACACACACACACACACACACACACACACACACACACACACACACACACACACACACACACACACACACACACACACACGTTAACGCCCTCTACCGCAGCAAAGTGGTAGTATGGTAGTTTATATACAGTGTGAATTACCCTGTAAGGTTGTGTTGTGTGTGTGATAGTGTGTGTACCTGTAAGGTAGTCTCTCATAGTGAACTCCTTCTACCGCAGCAAAGTGGTAGCGAGGCTTCAGCTTGTAAGCCAGGTGGGAGATGGAGGTCGTTCCACAGAACTTAGTGTTGACTTCCTGAAACAAAAAAAGTTTAGTTTAAAATAAACAACACTGTTTAGCTGGGTCAAACACACAGCATCTGAAGCTGCTAGCTATTGGGTTAGGGGGCTAGTTAGAGGGTTAGAGGGTGTTAGAGGGTTGTTAGAGGGTAGCAGGGCTAGTTAGAGGGTAGCAGGGCTAGTTAGAGGGTAGCAGGGGGCTAGTTAGAGGGTTGTTAGAGGGTAGCGGGGTTGTTAGAGGGTTGTTAGAGGGTTGTTAGAGGGTTGTTAGAGGGTAGCGTTAGGGGTTGTTAGAGGGTAGCAGGGCTAGTTAGAGGGTAGCAGGGCTAGTTACAGGGTTGTTAGAGGGTAGTGGGGCTAGTTAGAGGGTTGTTAGAGGGTAGCGGGGGTTGTTAGAGAGTAGCGGGGATCGTTAGAGGGTAGCAGGGGTTGTTAGAGGGTAGTGGGGCTCGTTAGAGGGTTATTAGAGGGTAGTGGGGCTAGTTAGAGGGTAGCGGGGCTAGTTAAAGGGTTGTTAGAGGGTAGCGGGACTAGTTAAGAGGGTTGTTAGAGGGTAGCGGGGCTAGTTAAGAGGGTTGTTAGAGGGTAGTGGGGCTAGTTAGAGGGGTAGTTAGGTTAGATGGAGGACGGGTAGTTAGGTTAGACGGAGGACGGGTAGTTAGGTTAGACGGAGGACGGGTAGTTAGGTTAGACGGAGGACGGGTAGTTAGGTTAGACGGAGGACGGGTAGTTAGGTTAGACGGAGGACGGGTAGTTAGGTTAGACGGAGGACGGGTAGTTAGGTTAGACGGAGGACGGGTAGTTAGGTTAGACGGAGGACGGGTAGTTAGGTTAGACGGAGGACGGGTAGTTAGGTTAGACGGAGGACGGGTAGTTAGGTTAGACGGAGGACGGGTAGTTAGGTTAGACGGAGGACGGGTAGTTAGGTTAGACGGAGGACGGGTAGTTAGGTTAGACGGAGGACGGGTAGTTAGGTTAGACGGAGGACGGGTAGTTAGGTTAGACGGAGGACGGGTAGTTAGGTTAGACGGAGGACGGGTAGTTAGGTTAGACGGAGGACGGGTAGTTAGGTTAGACGGAGGACGGGTAGTTAGGTTAGACGGAGGACGGGTAGTTAGGTTAGACGGAGGACGGTAGTAGTTAGGTTAGACGGAGGACGGGTAGTTAGGTTAGACGGAGGACGGGTAGTTAGGTTAGACTGATGACGGGTAGTTAGGTTAGACGGATGACGGGTAGTTAGGTTAGACGGATGAGGGTAGTCGGGTGCTGATGAGGGTAGTCGAGTGCTGATGAGGGTAGTCGGTGCTGATGAGGGTAGTCGGGTGCTGATGAGGGTAGTCGGGTGCTGATGAGGGTAGTCGGGTGCTGATGAGGCCGGTGCTGATGAGGGTAGTCGGGTGCTGATGAGGGTAGTCGGGTGCTGATGAGGGTAGTCGGGTGCTGATGAGGGTAGTCGGGTGCTGATGAGGGTAGTCGGGTGCTGATGAGGGTAGTCGGGTGCTGATGAGGGTAGTCGGGTGCTGATGAGGGTAGTCGGGTGCTGATGAGGGTAGTCGGGTGCTGATGAGGGTAGTCGGGTGCTGAGGAGGGTAGTCGGGTGCTGAGGAGGGTAGTCGGGTGCTGAGGAGGGTAGTCGGGTGCTGAGGAGGGTAGTCGGGTGCTGAGGAGGGTAGTCGGGTGCTGATGAGGGTAGTCGGGTGCTGAGGAGGGTAGTCGGGTGCTGAGGAGGGTAGTCGGGTGCTGATGAGGGTAGTCGGGTGCTGATGAGGGTAGTCGGGTGCTGATGAGGGTAGTCGGGTGCTGATGAGGGTAGTCGGGTGCTGATGAGGGTAGTCAGGTGCTGATGAGGGTAGTCAGGTGCTGATGAGGGTAGTCAGGTGCTGATGAGGGTAGTCAGGTGCTGATGAGGGTAGTCAGGTGCTGATGAGGGTAGTCAGGTGCTGATGAGGGTAGTCAGGTGCTGATAAGGGTAGTCAGGGGGTGATGAGGGTAGTCAGGTGCTGATGAGGGTAGTCAGGTGCTGATGAGGGTAGTCAGGTGCTGATGAGGGTAGTCAGGTGCTGATGAGGGTAGTTGGAGTGTCTTACGGGGCTGTTGGCGTACTGCCAGACTCCGCGGGGCCACTGTGATGTCAGCAGGATGTCCACTCCTCTGAACTGGTTGTTGCTAATCAGTGGCTCCACCAGCTGAGTGAGGTCTTTAGGAGAGAAGCAGTGAGCTGGAGTCGGATCCTGCTGCCCCTCACGACCACTCACATATGCTATCTGCAGGCCTGACGCCCCAGTGAAAACACCACGACGACCTGGCACACATAGTGAGAGAGAGTGTGTGTGTGTGTGTGTGTGTGTGTGTGTGTGTGTGTGTGTGTGTGTGTGTGTGTGTGTGTGTGTGTGTGTGTGTGTGTGTGTGTGTGTGTGTGTGTGTGTGTGTGTGTGTGTGTGAGAAATTGAGAGAGATATATGTTGTGGTCAAGCCTGTGAAACATCAGTGAAAATACAGAGCAGTATTACCCAGGTAGGGTCAGAGTCTACTCTTACCCAGGTAGGGTCAGAGGTCAGAGTCTACTCTTACCCAGGTAGGGTCAGAGTCTACTCTTACCCAGGTAGGGTCAGAGTCTACTCTTACCCAGGTAGGGTCAGAGGTCAGAGTCTACTCTTACCCAGGTAGGGTCAGGGGTCAGAGTCTACTCTTACCCAGGTAGGGTCAGGGGTCAGAGTCTACTCTTACCCAGGTAGGTGATGTCAGTCTACTCTTACCCAGGTAGGGTCAGAGGTCAGAGTCTACTCTTACCCAGGTTGGGTCAGAGGTCAGAGTCTACTCTTACCCAGGTAGGTGATGTCAGTCTACTCAAGGTCAGAGGTCAGAGTCTACTATTACCCAGGTAGGTGATGTCAATTCTACTCAGGGTCAGGGTTAGAGGTCAGAGTCTACTCTTACCCAGGTAGGTGATGTCAGTCTACTCAGGGTCAGGGGTCAGAGTCTACTCTTACCCAGGTATGTGATGTCAGTCTACTCAGGGTCAGAGGTCAGAGTCTACTATTACCCAAGTAGGTGATGTCAATTCTACTCAGGGTCAGGGTTAGAGGTCAGAGTCTACTCTTACCCAGGTAGGGGATGTCGGTCTACTCAGGGTTAGGGGTCAGAGTCTACTCTTACCCAGGTAGGGGATGTCGGTCTACTCAGGGTTAGGGGTCAGTCTACTCTTACCCAGGTAGGTGATGTCAGTCTACTCAGGGTTAGGGGTCAGAGTCTACTCTTACCCAGGTAGGTGATGTCAGTCTACTCAGGGTTAGGGGTCAGAGTCTACTCTTACCCAGGTAGGTGATGTCAGTCTACTCAGGGTTAGGGGTCAGAGTCTACTCTTACCCAGGTAGGTGATGTCAGTCTACTCAGGGTTAGGGGTCAGAGTCTACTCTTACCCAGGTAGGTGATGTTGTCTGCCAGCTCACAGCCGTCAGCACTGGGGAAGAAGCGGAGGGTTTCCTGGCTGGCTGCTCCCAGGATGTAGGTGTGGATGGGAGCTGCAACAACAAAGTCAAAACAATGTCCGTTCCTAACTCCAGACCCACAATGCCCGTTCCTAACTCCAGACCCACAATGCCCGTTCCTAACTCCAGACCCACAACGCCCGTTCCTAACTCCAGAACCACAACGCCCGTTCCTAACTCCAGACCCACAATGCCCGTTCCTAACTCCAGACCCGTTCCTAACTCCAGACCCACAATGCCCGTTCCTAACTCCAGACCCACAATGCCCGTTCCTAACTCCAGACCCACAATGCCCGTTCCTAACTCCAGACCCACAATGCCCGTTCCTAACTCCAGACCCACAATGCCCGTTCCTAACTCCAGACCCACAATGCCCGTTCCTAACTCCAGACCCACAATGCCCGTTCCTAACTCCAGACCCACAATGCCCGTTCCTAACTCCAGACCCACAATGCCCGTTCCTAACTCCAGACCCACAATGCCCGTTCCTAACTCCAGACCCACAATGCCCGTTCCTAACTCCAGACCCACAATGCCCGTTCCTAACTCCAGACCCACAATGCCCGTTCCTAACTCCAGACCCACAATGCCCGTTCCTAACTCCAGACCCACAATGCCCGTTCCTAACTCCAGACCCACAATGCCCGTTCCTAACTCCAGACCCACAATGCCCGTTCCTAACTCCAGACCCACAATGCCCGTTCCTAACTCCAGACCCACAATGCCCGTTCCTAACTCCAGACCCACAATGCCCGTTCCTAACTCCAGACCCACAATGCCCGTTCCTAACTCCAGACCCACAATGCCCGTTCCTAACTCCAGACCCACAATGCCCGTTCCTAACTCCAGACCCACAATGCCCGTTCCTAACTCCAGACCCACAATGCCCGTTCCTAACTCCAGACCCACAATGCCCGTTCCTAACTCCAGACCCACAATAGGTTACCTTTCTTTGCTCCAGATTTGTACTCCTGCCATTCAGCCTGAGCTCCTGGAGACGAACCGAAGAAGTTTCCTACACACAGCAGCAGCTGCAGAGAGAATAGGAGATGACATACTGACAGGATGTGCGAGTGTGTTTGTGTTGGTTAGGACTTACATCAAACTGCCCGCTCTTCTTCTGGATGGTCCGGACGCGGTTAAACACAGCATTAATGCTTCCTTCTACATCACCACATGCGAGGCTGGAATAGATTAAACAATATTGAAATTGTAGCTTGCTAGTTATGTGCATTATTTATTCAAACAGCAAGTGTACTTTCTCATGAAGAAACTGGACAACTTGACAATCGTAGCCATCTAGTTACCTACAGGACTTGTTGTGGTTTACTCTCACTGCTAGGTCGTTTTATTAGGTTATAACTTTGACCGTTACTACCAAAAGTTAGGGGAAGACAATAAATAACTATGATTTATAACTGTAACTTACATCTTCAACGGTTTCTCCCCCATTACGGCTAAAGTAGACTCTTGTTGTGTAGTCTGGGCAGGCAGCTGGAGACGCTGTGCGTCGATAATATTCCTCCCCCTTTGTTGCGGACAAAATAAACCTCCCCATCTTCATAAAACAAATTATGGTTATTAGTAAGTTAACACAGAACCATGCAAACACAACGGTTATTATTGAGCAAATACGTGATTTGTATAGGCACTTTGCCCCCCCGACATGATGGAGTTTTTTTTTTAAACAAAGAAAATCCTTTATACCGGAAATGATTCTATTCGGATGGACGGACAATCCTCCGGGTAGCCAGATATTTAGTGTTGTCACCCAACAAAATCATACAGAAATGTCATTTTGTGTTGTCCTTTGCTTTAGTTGGACACCTTCAGTTTTGAACCAAAGCGACTATACAACTGCCCTTGTTGCCTCTCATATCTGGCAACCATTGTCGTCACTAGTTACCACAGCCACAAAGTAATAATTGTCTATCGTAAAAATGCATACTTTTTGTTGTTGCTTTTTGGTCTTAATCTAAAGTCAGATATGCGGTTAACGTTAGGAATACAATTTAAATTAGATACATTGTATAATTAGGCATGACTGCATTTTGTGGCTGTGGCAACTAGTGATAACCGGACCAAATACTCTTCTCCTTCCTGAATCCTGGAATTTGACTCTTTCCCGGAGGTGCCCTGTCTAAAAACACGAAACCTAAAATAACATCTCAAATTCAGGGGAAAGGCTATCCGGACACCCCTGACCTGCAAAGAATGAGATGTATTTGATGTATCTCACCAGTAAGCTGACGTGCAAGCTAGTGAACAGTATGTGCTATGACTGACGTTAGTTACACGCACAGCGCCCCGGAAACCGCTCAAAGTCGGTCTGTAATGTCATCATGTAACGTTGTGGCAGAGAACAGCCGTTAAACAGCACAAACATCCTGCCTGAATACTTAGTGCAAGGACCACCATGACTGGGTGCATCTCATTCATAGTAACGTTAGCTAGTTGGCTTTCTTCACTGGTCTCTTCTCCTCTCATGCACTGATCAGGGGCTAAACGCATTTACTGAGCTAGCAACCCCACATGGTATTCACAACAAGCTACATGGTATTCACAACAAGCTACATGGTATTCACAACAAGCTACATGGTATTCACAACAAGCTACATGGTATTCACAACAAGCTACATGGTATTCACAGCTACCCCACATGATATTCACAACAAGCTACATGGTATTCACAAATAGCTACATGGTATTCACAACAAGCTACATGGTATTCACAGCTACCCTACATGATATTCACAACAAGCAACATGGTATTCACAGCTACCCTACATGATATTCACAACTAGCTACATGGTATTCACAGCTACCCCACATGATATTCACAACAAGCTACATGGTATTCACAACAAGCTACATGATATTCACAGCTACCCCACATGATATTCACAGCTACCCTACATGATATTCACAACAAGCTACATGGTATTCACAACAAGCTACATGATATTCACAGCTACCCCACATGATATTCACAGCTACCCCACATGATATTCACAACAAGCTACATGATATTCACAGCTACCCCCCACATGATATTCACAGATATTCACAGCTACCCTACATGATATTCACAACAAGCTACATGGTATTCACAGCTACCCCACATGATATTCACAACAAGCTACATGATATTCACAGCTACCCCACATGATATTCACAGCTACCCTACATGATATTCACAACAAGCTACATGGTATTCACAGCTACCCCATATGATATTCACAACAAGCTACATGGTATTCACAACAAGCTACATGATATTCACAGCTACCCCACATGATATTCACAGCTACCCTACATGATATTCACAACAAGCTACATGGTATTCACAGCTACCCCACATGATATTCACAACAAGCTACATGATATTCACAGCTACCCCACATGATATTCACAGCTACCTCAAATCAAATTGATTTATATAGCCCTTCGTACTATGAGGATTCTGTGTTATGCACTATAGCCCGTTACCATATATGTGATTGAATATTATCTGCTGTTGGCTTGTGTGGATGTATGTGTGTGTTATGCAACATAACTGACCTGAAACATTGTTAACAGTTTCAGGGCCATGGGCCTTTCTCATGATGGAAAAATACAGAATAACATGAAGATAGGAACTGTGCAATGAGTTGGGGGGTGGCACATTCAGAACGTAGTGTTGCGAGAACAAACCGTCTTTTGTTAGATAACAGGAGCCAGGTGCGAGATAACGGTATCAAGCATGAGCACATAGATATTCTTCACAGCAAGTTACATCTATCAACTGGAGCGCCCGGGGGCTGGTACCAGCTCGTACGACAACAGTCAACGATAGGCTGGGTGAGCAGGAACTACTACTGTCATCAGGGTGTATTATAATATCTTTGTCAGGAACAAGTCAGTTCTCTGTTTGCCCTGCGAGGTGGGACAGAGAGCCGTATATACGAACATTGCATTTACCACTTATTGCTTAGCTAATAAAAAATACATAGCATACAATCAGTGACTCATTGTCATATTTATCCTGATACCAGATTCGAATTGACGCAAATCTATCAGTACATCAGCTGATATCTCAAAGTGCTGTACAGAAACCCAGCCTAAAACCCCAAACAGCATGCAATGCAGGTGTAGAAGCATGGTGGCCAGGAAAAACTCCCTAGAAAGGCCAAAACCTAGGAAGAAACCTAGAGAGGAACCAGGCTATGTGGGGTGGCCAGTCTTCTTCTGACTGTGCCGGGTGGAGATTATAACAGAACATGGCTAAGATGTTCAAATGTTCATAATTGACCAGCATGGTCAAATAATAATAAGATAGAACAGTTGAAACTGGAGCAGCAGCACGGCCAGGTGGCCTGGGGACAGCAAGGAGTCATCATGTCAGGTAGTCCTGAGGCATGGTCCTAGGGCTCAGGTCCTCCGAGAGAGAGAAAGAAAGAGAGAATTAGAGAGAGCACATTTAAAATTCACACAGGACACTGAATAGGAAAGGAGAAGTACTCCAGATATAACAAACTGACCCTAGCCCCCCGACACATAAACTACTGCAGCATAAATACTGGAGGCTGAGACAGGAGGGGTCAGGAGACACTGTGGCCCCATCTGAGGACACCCCCGGACAGGGCAAACAGGAAGGTTATAACTCCACCCACTTTGCCAAAGCACAGCCCCCACACCACTAGAGGGATATCTTCAACCACCAACTTACCATCCTGAGACAAGGCCGAGTATAGCCCACAAAGATCTCCGCCACGGCACAACCCAAGGGGGGGCGCCAACCCAGAATACCCCACATGATATTCACAGCTACCCCACATGATATTCACAACAAGCTACATGGCATTATCTGCTACCCTACATGATATTCACAACAAGCTACATGATATTCACAGCTACCCTACATGATATTCACAGCTACCCTACATGATATTTACAGCTACCCTACAAGGTATTCACAGCTACCCTACATGGTATTCACAGCTACCCTACATGGTATTCACAGCTACCCTACATGATATTCACTGCTACCCTACATGGTATTCACAGGCTGAGCTAGCTACATGGTATTCACAGGCTCAGCTCGCTACATGGTATTCACAGGTACCTTCTCCGCTATGCAATCTGGTTTCCGAGCTGGTCATGGGTGCACCTCATCCACCCTCAAGGTCCTAAATGATATCATAACCGCCATCAATGAGAGACAATACTGTGCAGCTGTATTCATCAACCTGGCCAAGGCTTTCGACTCTGTCAATCACCACATTCTTATCGTCAGACTCAACAGCCTTGGTTTCTCAAATGACTGCCTCGCCTGGTTCACCAACTACTTCTCAGACAGAGTTCAGTGTGTCAAATCGGAGGGCCTGTTGTCCGGATCTCTGGCAGTCTCTATTGGGGTGCCACAAGGTTCAATCCTCGGGACGACTCTTTTCTCTGTATATATCAATGATGTCGCTCTTGCTGCTGGTGATTCTCTGATCCACCTCTACGCAGATGACGCCATTTTGTATACTTATGGCTCTTCTTTGGACACTGTGTTAACTAACCTCCAGACGAGCTTCAATGCCAGGCAACTCTCCTTCCGTGGCCACCAACTGCTCTTAAATGCAAGTAAAACTAAATGCATGCTCTTCAACCGCACCTGCCCGCCTGTCCAGCAACACTACTCTGGACGGTTCTGACTTAGAATATGTGGCCAACTACAAATACTTAGATGTCTGGTTAGACTGTAAACTCTCCTTCCAGACTCACATAAAACATCTCCAATCCAAAATGAAATCTGGATTTGGCTTCCTATTTCGCAACAAAGCATCCTTCACTCATGCTGCCAAACATAGTCTCGTAAAACTGACTATCCTACCGATCCTTGACTTCGGCGATGTCATTTACAAAATAGCCTCCAACACTCTACTCAGACTGCATCCAATTTGCTATCACAGTGCCATCCATTTTGGCACCAAAGCCCCATATACTACCCACTACTGCGGCCTGTATGCTCTCGTTGGCTGGCCCTCGCTTCATATTCGTCGCCAAACCCACTGGCTCCAGGTCATCTATACGTTTTTGCTAGGTAAATCACCCCCAAAGCCAATTCCTCCTTCGGCCGCCTTTAAAGTGTATGCCTTAATGTTGCTGGACCTCAGGAAGAGTAGCTGCTGCAGGAACTAATGGGGATCCATAATAAACCCCAGGAAGAGTAGCTGCTGCCTTGGCAGGAACTAATGAGGATCCATAATAAACCTCAGGAAGTGTAGCTGATGCATTGGCAGGAACTAAATGGGATCCTTAATTATAACATGCACACGAGAGAACAAGAGATGGAAAATATAATAAATCATATTCATAGTTCAGTTATTTCAGTTTATCCATCCTATCAAATCCTCTGTTAAAGCCTTATTATATTTACACAAATAAAATCTATTGAATTGTAATACTGTGTCCCTTGATGTATTTTCTCCAAGCTTTCCTTCCAATAAATCACAATCAAATGCCGTAATCCACTTGGTATTTGAAGGGATCAGGTGTGTGTCTGAGCTGATTGCCAGCTGCACATGAGTTAACACAGAATCCTCCATAATACAATATTTATTATTTATCAAATACGTGATTTCTATATACTTTCTCTCCGACATGTTGGAGCTCTTTCAAAAATCGTTTATAGCGAAAATGATTATAGTTCGATGACTGACAATAGAGCAATGTGAATGCTCCGGGTTGCCAGATAAGTGTATTTTTTGCAAATGTATAGGTGTAAAAGTTGTCCCACTAAAAAATCATAAACAAATGTTCCATTTTATTTTGTTGATATCCGTTAACAGTTTGGAGACCTTTAGTTTGTTGGACACCTTTAGATTTGAACCAAAGCAAAGATTGTCTTTTATATTGACAATATAGTCGATTGACTGCTCTTACAATGAAAATACATGTCCTAAAAGATGGAAGGCAGATGGGTGGAGGCAAGATCAGTAGGACCATTATAGCCAATGAGAGGGAAAATACCGGTGAAAAAGAGACCATAGAGAGAGATAGAGGACTCATCTTTGTATTTGTGCTATTGTAGCATCTGTGACAGCATGGGCATCGCCATTAAGGCCATCTCCATTTTAAAGTAGTCAATTTTCTTCTTCATATGCTGATTGCCTTCAACTAATAGAAATCCCCACCCAGTTGACTAATTTAAAATCCCTCAATGGCAATGTCATTTTTTAAAGTTGCCTCAAATATCAAATTAGCAATTACTTTTTTTGTTGACCAAATTTGACACTCATTGAACATTTCTCAATTCCTATTCTTATTTATCGTGGACAGATTTCGGGCGAAGTAAAAACGTCTCACTTTGCCTCTTCCTCTCTGACCAAAGCAACTGAAGAAACTTTGTTTTTCTGACCTTATCTGGCAACCCTCATGCCTTCTCTACCAGAGGGTAGTCACTAGTTAACACAGCCACAAAGTCATAACCCCCCGCCTATTTCGACAAAATATCTTCTTAAACTCTTATTTTTAAACTAACACTGCTAACCTTATATCTAGCCCTAACATGAAATGAAGACCTTTTTTTTCTCCACGATTTTTTACGATTTCACCATTGTGGCTGTGTTATCTAGCGGAAACCCCACCAGAGTGGTTCTCCATCCTGGCATTTGCCTCCATCCTGGTCTCTCCGAAGTGCCCGGACCAAAAACAGGAAGTAAGTAACAAAATCAAACGTATAATTCAGATTGTGCTTTGGGGCTCGATGTGGTAAAAAAGCCAATGATGAAACGGGCTGCAACATAAACACAACGCTGAGATGTCGACCCTGCGTAGACGACACCACAAGCTACAATTTCTGATCTAAACATGGCGTCGGAGACTTTTCGCCTTCTTTCATTTAGCTGGCATGCTAGCTCGTTAGCCTGGTTGTGTAATCATGTAGACGTTGTCGCTGCTGCTGTTTTATCTATCCCGTTGCCTAGTAACGTTAACCCTACCTGTATGTACATGTCTACTTCAATAACCTCGTACCCCCTTCCCTGCTCATTGACTCGGTACCCTGTGTATATATGGCCAAGTTACTCATTGTCGATTTATTCCTCATTATTTTGTCACTGTTAGTCTACACCTGTTGTTTACGAAGCATGTGACAAATGCATTTTTATTTGAGTTAGCCGTTGTTGTAAAGCCTCTGTTTTCGACTAAGACACAGCCGTAACTATAAAAGCCTTACTGAACGGACGAGGCTAAAGTGCATTAGCTAGCTGGTACCACGACAACGACTGGGTGCATCTCATTCTTATTAGTTAGTTGGAGTCCTTCACTCGTCTCTTCTCCTGTCATGCACTGATCTGGGGCTAAACAAGCTACCCTACATGGTTTCCACAGGCTCAGCTAGCTACATGGTATCCACAGGCTCAGCTAGCTACATTGTATCCACAGGCTCAGCTCGCTACATGGTATCCACAGGCTCAGCTCGCTACATGGTATCCACAGGCTCAGCTAGCTACATGGTATCCACAGGCTGAGCTACCCTACATGGTATCCACAGGCTCAGCTAGCTACATGGTATCCACAGGCTCAGCTAGCTACATGGTATCCACAGGCTGAGCTACCCTACATGGTATCCACAGGCTGAGCTACCCTACATGGTATCCACAGGCTCAGCTAGCTACATGGTATTCACAGGCTCAGCTAGCTAGATGATATCCGTATGCTCAGCTAGCTACACAATATCCACAGGCTCAGCTAGCTACATGGTATCCACAGGCTCAGCTAGCTACATGGTATCCACAGGCTCAGCTAGCTACATGGTATTCACAGGCTCAGCTAGCTACATGGTATGCTCAGCTAGCTACATGGTATCCACAGGCTCCGCTAGCTACATGATATCCACAGGCTCAGCTAGCTACATGATATTCTCAGGCTCAGCTAGCTACATGGTATTCACAGGCTCAGCTAGCTACATGACATGCGTAGGCTCAGCTAGCTACATGGTATTCACAGGCTCCGCTAGCTACATGACATGCGTAGAATCAGCTAGCTACATGATATTCTCAGGCTCAGCTAGCTACATGGTATTCACAGGCTCAGCTTGCTACATGACATGCGTAGGCTCAGCTAGCTACATGGTATTCACAGGCTCAGCTAGCTACATGATATATATAGGCTCAGCTAGCTACATGATATTCACAAGCTCAGCTAGCTACACGGTATTTACAGGCTCAGCTAGCTACACGGTATTTACAGGCTCAGCTAGCTACATGATATTCTCAGGCTCAGCTAGCTACATGGTATTCACAGGCTCAGCTAGCTACACGTTATTCACAGGCTCAGCTAGCTACATGGTATGCACATGCTCAGCTAGCTACATGATATCCACAGGCTCAGCGAGTTACATGATATTCACAGGCTCAGCTAGCTACATGATATTCTCAGGCTCAGCTAGCTACATGGTATTCACAGGCTCAACTAGCTACATGACATGCGTAGGCTCAGCTAGCTACATGGTATTCACAGGCTCCGCTAGCTACATGACATGCGTAGAATCAGCTAGCTACATGATATTCTCAGGCTCAGCTAGCTACATGGTATTCACAGGCTCAGCTTGCTACATGACATGCGTAGGCTCAGCTAGCTACATGGTATTCACAGGCTCAGCTAGCTACATGATATATATAGGCTCAGCTAGCTACATGATATTCACAAGCTCAGCTAGCTACACGGTATTTACAGGCTCAGCTAGCTACACGGTATTTACAGGCTCAGCTAGCTACATGATATTCTCAGGCTCAGCTAGCTACATGGTATTCACAGGCTCAGCTAGCTACACGTTATTCACAGGCTCAGCTAGCTACATGGTATGCACATGCTCAGCTAGCTACATGATATCCACAGGCTCAGCGAGTTACATGATATTCACAGGCTCAGCTAGCTACATGATATTCTCAGGCTCAGCTAGCTACATGGTATTCACAGGCTCAGCTAGCTACATGATATCCACAGGCTCAGCGAGTTACATGATATTCACAGGCTCAGCTAGCTACATGATATTCTCAGGCTCAGCTAGCTACATGGTATTCACAGGCTCAGCTAGCTACATGGTATTCACAGGCTCAGCTAGCTAGATGATATCCGTATGCTCAGCTAGCTACATGGTATCCACAGGCTCAGCTAGCTACATGGTATCCACAGGCTCAGCGAGCTACATGGTATCCACAGGTTCAGCTAGCTACACGGTATTCACATGCTCAGCTAGCTACACGGTATTCACAGGCTCAGCTAGCTACATGATATGCACAGGCTCAGCTAGCTACATGATATGCACAGGCTCAGCTAGCTACATGATATGCACAGGCTCAGCTAGCTACATGGTATCCACAGGCTCAGCTAGCTACATGGTATTCACAGGCTCAGCTAGCAATATGATATCCACAGGCTCAGCGAGTTACATGATATTCACAGGCTCAGCTAGCTACATGGTATCCACAGGCTCAGCTAGCTACATGGTATCCACAGGCTCCGCTAGCTACATGACATGCGTAGACTCAGCTAGCTACATGATATTCTCAGTCTCAGCTAGCTACATGGTATTCACAGGCTCAGCTAGCTACATGACATTCGTAGGCTCAGCTAGCTACATGGTATTCACAGGCTCCGCTAGCTACATGACATGCGTAGGCTCAGCTAGCTACATGATATTCTCAGGCTCAGCTAGCTACATGGTATTCACAGGCTCAGCTAGCTACATGACATGCGTAGGCTCAGCTAGCTACATGGTATTCACAGGCTCAGCTAGCTACATGATATATATAGGCTCAGCTAGCTACATGATATTCACAAGCTCAGCTAGCTACACGGTATTTACAGGCTCAGCTAGCTACACGGTATTCACAGGCTCAGCTAGCTATACGTTATTCACAGGCTCAGCTAGCTACACGTTATTCACAGGCTCAGCTAGCTACACGGTATTCACAGGCTCAGCTAGCTACACAATATTTTCAGGCTCAGCGAGCTACATGATATGCACAGGCTCAGCTAGCTACATGATATGCGTAGGCTCAGCGAGCTACATGGTATTCACAGGCTCAGCTAGCTACATGATATATATATATAGGCTCAGCTAGCTACATGATATTCTCAGGCTCAGCTAGCTACACAATATTCTCAGGCTCAGCTAGCTACACAATATTCTCAGGCTCAGCTAGCTACACAATATTCTCAGGCTCAGCTAGCTATACAATATTCTCAGGCTCAGCTAGCTACATGGTATTCACAGGCTCAGCTAGCTACACGGTATTCACAGGCTCAGCTAGCTACATGGTATTCGCAGGCTCAGCTAGCTACACAATATTCATAGGCTCAGCTAGCTACACAATATTCACAGGCTCAGCTAGCTACATGGTATTCACAGTAGAGGTCGACAGATGATGTTTCCACGCCGATACCGATTATTGGAGGACCAAAAAGGCCGATACCGATTAATTTTTTATTTGTAATAATGACAATTACAACAATACTGAATTAACACTTATTTTAACTTAATATGAAACATAAATAAAATCAGCCTCAAATAAATAATGAAACATGTTCAATTTGGTTTAAATAATGCAAAAACAAAGTGTTGAGAAGAAAGTAATATGTGCCATGTAAAAATGTGTGCCATGTAAAAAAGCGAACGTTTCAGTTCCTTGCTCAGAACATGAGAACATATGAAAGTTGATGGTTCCTTTGAACATGAGACTTCAATATTCCAAGGTAAGAGGTTTTAGGTTGTAGTTAATATAGTATTTATAGGACTATTTCTCTCTATACCGTTTGTATTTCATATACCTTTGACTATTGGATGTTCTTATAGGCACTTTAGTATTGCCAGTGTATCAGTATAGCTTCCCCCTCCTCGCCCCTACCTGGGCTCGAACCAGCAACACATCGACAACAGCCACACTCGAAGCATTGTTACCCATCGCTCCACAAAAGCCGTGGACCCCTGAGCTGACAAGGTGAAAATCTGTCGTTCTGCCCCTGAATAAGGCAGTTAACCCACAGTAGGCTGTCATTGAAAATAAGAATGTGTTCTTAACTGACTTGCCTAGTTAAATAAAAGCTCTACAAAAAAATCAAATGTGTGTGTGTGTGTGTATATATATATATATATATATATATATATATATATCGGAAATCGGCGCCCAAAAATACTGATTTCCAAATGGTTAGGAAAACTTTAAATCGGCCCTAATTAATTGGCCATTCCGATTCATCAGTCGACCTCTAATTCAAAGCACAGTTTGTTATATTTGACTCAGTTGAGAGAGATTCACTGATCCAGATCTGGGGCCTCCTTGTGTCCTATTTTCTTGTGTCCTATTTCCTCCTTGTTGTAATGCCCATCGAAATGTGGTCAACTATTATAAATAAATGGCATATCTTTCTTGACACGCATGCTATCAGTGTAGTTGAAGTGTGTGTTTGTGTGTGTGTGTGTGTGTTTCAGTATGAGCACGGGGGAAGACGAGGACTCGGTGACCCTGGAGTCTGTCAACTCTGTCACTCTCACCCAGGACAGCGACGGCAGCATCATACTACACTGTCCTCCACACGGTAACACACACATTATCTTCCACACGGTAACACACACATTATCCTCCACACGGGAACACACACATTATCTTCCACACGGGAACACACACATTATCTTCCACACGGGAACACACACATTATCTTCCACACGGTAACACGCACATTATCTTCCACATGGTAACACACACATTGGCCTTGTTCGAGAGAATCAAAACCGTGATGTATCATGGGTCAATTTTGACTGACTGATCTACAAATTATATTGCGTAGTTAGTTATGATGCAGGGTGGTTAGTTATGATGCAGGGTGGTTAGTTATGATGCAGGGTGGTTAGTTATGATGCAGGGTGGTTAGTTATGATGCAGGGTGGTTAGTTATGATGCAGGGTAGTTAGTTATGATGCAGAGTGGTTAGTTATGATGCAGGGTAGTTAGTTATGATGCAGGGTAGTTAGTTATGATGCAGGGTGGTTAGTTATAATGCAGGGTGGTCATTTATGATGCAGGGTGGTCATTTATGATGCAGGGTGGTCATTTATTATGCAGGGTGGTTAGTTATAATGCAGGGTGGTTAGTTATGATGCAGGGTGGTTAGTTATGATGCAGGGTGGTTAGTTATGATGCAGGGTGGTTAGTTATGATGCAGAGTGGTTAGTTATGATGCAGGGTGGTTAGTTATGATGCAGGGTAGTTAGTTATGATGCAGGGTAGTTAGTTATGATGCAGGGTAGTTAGTTATAATGCAGGGTGGTTAGTTATGATGCAGGGTGGTTAGTTATGATGCAGGGTGGTTAGTTATGATGCAGGATGGTTAGTTATGATGCAGGATGGTTAGTTATGATGCAGGGTAGTCATTTGTGATGCAGGGGGTTAGTTATGATGCAGGGGGGTTAGTTATGATGCAGGGTGGTTAGTTATGATGCAGGGTGGTTAGTTATAATGCAGGGTGGTTAGTTATAATGCAGGGGGGTTAGTTATGATGCAGGGTGGTCATTTATGATGCAGGGTGGTTAGTTATGATGCAGGGTGGTTAGTTATGATACAGGGGGGTCATTTATGATGCAGGGTAGTTAGTTATGATGCAGGGTAGTTAGTTATGATGCAGGGTAGTTATTTATGATGCAGGGTGGTTAGTTCTGATGCAGGGTGGTTAGTTCTGATGCAGGGTGGTTAGTTATGATGCAGGGTGGTTAGTTATGATGCAGGGTGGTTAGTTATGATGCAGGGTGGTTAGTTATAATGCAGGGGGGTTAGTTATGATGCAGGGTGGTCATTTATGATGCAGGGTGGTTAGTTATGATACAGGGGGGTCATTTATGATGCAGGGTAGTTAGTTATGATGCAGGGTAGTTATTTATGATGCAGGGTAGTTATTTATGATGCAGGGTGGTTAGTTCTGATGCAGGGTGGTTAGTTCTGATGCAGGGTGGTTAGTTCTGATGCAGGGTGGTTAGTTATGATGCAGGGTGGTTAGTTATGATGCAGGGTGGTTAGTTGTGATGCAGGGGGGTTAGTTGTGATGCAGGGGGGTTAGTTGTGATGCAGGGTGGTTAGTTATGATGCAGGGTGGTTAGTTATGATGCAGGGTGGTTAGTTATGATGCAGGGTGGTTAGTTATAATGCAGGGTGGTTAGTTATGATGCAGGGGGTTAGTTATGATGCAGGGGGTTAGTTATAATGCAGGGGGTTAGTTATGATGCAGGCTGGTTAGTTATGATGCAGGGGGTTAGTTATGATGCAGGGTGTTTAGTTATGATGCAGGGTGGTTAGTTATGATGCAGGGGGGTTAGTTATAATGCAGGGGGGTTAGTTATAACGCAGGGTAGTTAGTTATGATGCAGGGTGGTTAGTTATGATGCAGGGGGGTTAGTTATAATGCAGGGGGGTTAGTTATAACGCAGGGGGGTTAGTTATGATGCAGGGTAGTTATTTATGATGCAGGGTGGTTAGTTATAATGCAGGGGGGTTAGTTATAACGCAGGGTAGTTAGTTATGATGCAGGGTGTTTAGTTATGATGCAGGGTAGTTATTTATGATGCAGGGACACTGGCTTTACTCAAAGTCAATGGCGTGTCGTTAGTAAACATTGAAAACAGTAAGCGTCCTAAACAGCTGCCCTGGAGAATGCCTGATTCTACCTGGATTATGTCTGAGAGGCTTCCATTAAAGAACACCCTCTGTGTTCTGTTAGACAGGTAATTCTTCATCCACATTATAGCAGGGGGTGTAAAGCCATAACACATGTCTTTCCAGCAGCAGACTATGATCAATCATGTCAAAATCTGCACTGAAGTCTAACAAGACAGCCCCCACAATAATTTTATCATCAATTTCTCTCAGCCAATCTTCAGTCATTTGTGTAAGTGCTGTGCTTGTTGAATGTCTTCTTCCATACTGACTTAACGGAATTCAAAAGTACAATTCTTGTCTTTCATAATTTGGTCCGATATACCCGGATGTGTAGTGTCAGCGTTTGTTGCTGGCATGTCATCCCTAAATTTGCTAATCTTGCCAATGAAAAAGTCATTAAAGTAGTTGGCAATATCAGTGGGCTTTGTGATGAATGAGCCATCTGATTAGTAAAGATATGATCAGTACATATTGATGATTTAATTCCTATGCTGTTTGTAAATACCCTGGTGGGTTGACTGATAACCTGAGGCATTCAGGGCAATTAGGGGGACATCATGTAAGTTACTTACAATGTATCTGCCAATGCCCCTAGGACCATGTACATTTGATGCAGCATTATGATGACTCATTGTCACAATGGTAGGGATGAACTGAGCTGGTCTTGGGTCATTGATAAGTCATTGTTTCAGTGTCAGAGGGAGACGAGAGCTTCGAGGTGACTATGACCGCCACCGACGACAGTGACATTACAGAAGAGGGGGTGGCCCAGATACAGGTACCTGACAAACCCCTCCCACGACCTCTTTCTCTCCTCTCATTCTCTCCTCTTCCTCTTCTCCTCTGATTCTCTCCTCGTCTCCTCTTCTCTCATTCTCTTCTCCTCTCTCCTCTCATTCTCTTCTCCTCTTCTCCTCTCTCCTCTCATTCTCTTCTTCTCCTCTCTCCTCTCCCCCTCCTTTCATTCTCTCTCATTCTCTTCTCCTCTCCCCTCTCATTCTCTTCTCCTCTCCTCTTCTCCTCTCTCCTTTCATTCTCTCTCCTCTCCCCTCCCGTCCTTTTAATTTTTCTTCACTGTGTGTGTGTGTAGATCTTGCAGAGTGAGGATCCTCAGAACAGTGAAGAGATATCTCCTGTCAGCCAGGCCTGGTTCACCACCAAGGAGGATAAAGACACACTGGTTAACAAAGGTGTACACACAATGCACATGGAGCTTGGTACATATATCTGTGGTTGGTCAGTGGGTTTACGCAGGCTGTGATTGGTCAGTGGGCTAACAGAGGCTGTGATTGGTTGTTTGTCTGCAGGTCATAAGTGGAAACAAGGCATGTGGTCTAAAGAGGAGATCGACCTCCTGATGAGCAACATCCATCAATATGTGAAGGTACACGCACACGCACACACACACACACTCACGCGCACGCACACTCACACGCACATGGTAAGAGTTCCCACCAGGTGACTTGTGTTAGGGAGTCTGTACTACTTTGTGTGTGTGTGTGCAGGGTCGGGGAATGGAGGACCCAGCTGAGATCATCTTTGAGATGTCTAAGGAGGAGCGTAAGGATTTCTACCGCAGCGTGGCCTGGGGTCTGAACCGACCGCTGTTCGCCGTCTACCGACGAGTCCTCCGCATGTACGATAACCGCAACCATGTGGGCAAGTCAGTACCCCCCCTCCCCCCACACACACCATCATATCAACCCCTCCCCCACACACACCATCATAGCAACCCCTCCCCCCACACACACCATCATAGTAAACCCTCCCCCCACACACACCATCATAGTAACCCCTCCCCCCCCCACACACCATCATAGCAACCCCTCCCCCCACACACACCATCATAGTAACCCCTCCCCCACACACACCATCATAGTAACCCCTCCCCCAGACACACAGAGTTTTGGTGGGTTGGTGTGTGTGAGCTGATGTTGTTGTTGTTGTTGTTGTAAAGGTACTCTCCTGAGGAGATCAACAAGCTGAAAGAGTGAGTATGACATCACTTCCTCCTCTAAACGTGTCTCCAGTCCATATGTGCTGCTGTCTGAGGATGTGATGTGTTTAGGCTGAGACAGAAGCATGGTAATGACTGGGCCACCATAGGAGCCGCTCTGGGACGCAGCGCCTCGTCTGTTAAAGACCGCTGCCGACTAATGAAGGACACCTGCAACACAGGTCAGACACTCTATCCTGGAGGGTTTATGCTTTAGGAAGCAGGTCAGACACTTTCTCCTGGAGGGTTTATGCTTTAGGAAGCAGGTCAGACACTTTCTCCTGGAGGGTTTATGCTTTAGGAAGCAGGTCAGACACTCTATCCTGGAGGGTTTATGCTTTAGGAAGCAGGTCAGATACTTTATCCTGGAGGGTTTATGCTTTAGGAAGCTGGTCAGATACTTTATCCTGGAGGGTTTATGCTTTAGGAAGCAGGTCAGACACTTTCTCCTGGAGGGTTTATGCTTTAGGAAGCAGGTCAGACACTTTATCCTGGAGGGATTATGCTTTAGGAAGCAGGTCAGACACTTTATCCTGGAGGGTTTATGCTTTAGGAAGCAGGTCAGATACTTTATCAAATCAAATCAAATCAAATTTATTTATATAGCCCTTCGTACATCAGCTGATATCTCAAAGTGCTGTACAGAAACCCAGCCTAAAACCCCAAACAGCAAACAATGCAGGTGTAAAAGCACGGTGGCTAGGAAAAACTCCCTAGAAAGGCCAAAACCTAGGAAGAAACCTAGAGAGGAACCGGGCTATGTGGGGTGGCCAGTCCTCTTCTGGCTGTGCCGGGTAGAGATTATAACAGAACATGACCAAGATGTTCAAATGTTCATAAATGACCAGCATGGTCAAATAATAATAAGGCAGAACAGTTGAAACTGGAGCAGCAGCACAGTCAGATGGACTGGGGACAGCAAGGAGCCATCATGTCAGGTAGTCCTGGGGCACGGTCCTAGGGCTCAGGTCAGTTGAAACTGGAGCAGGAGCATGGCCAGGTGGACTGGGGACAGCAAGGAGTCCTCATGTCAGGTAGTCCTGGGACATGGTCCTAGGGCCCAGGCCAGTTGAAACTGGAGCAGCAGCATGGCCAGGTGGACTGGGGACAGCAAGGAGTCATCATGTCAGGTAGTCCTGGGGCATGGTTCTAGGGCTCAGGTCCTCCGAGAGAGAGAAAGAAAGAGAGAAGGAGAGAATTAGAGAACGCACACTTAGATTTACACAGGACACCGAATAGGACAGGAGAAGTACTCCAGATAAACAAACTGACCCTAGCCCCCCGACACATAAACTACTGCAGCATAAATACTGGAGGCTGAGACAGGAGGGGTCAGGAGACACTGTGGCCCCATCCGAGGACACCCCCGGACAGGGCCAAACAGGAAGGATATAACCCCACCCACTTTGCCAAAGCACAGCCCCCACACCACTAGAGGGAAATCTTCAACCACCAACTTACCATCCTGAGACAAGGCCGAGTATAGCCCACAAAGATCTCCGACACGGTACAACCCAAGGGGTGGGGGGGGGAACCCAGACAGGCCGACCACAACAGTGAATCAACCCACCCAGGTGACGCATCCCCCCAGGACGGCACGAGAGAGCCCCAGCAAGCCAGTGACTCAGCCCCGTAACAGGGTTAGAGGCAGAGAATCCCAGTGGAAAAAGGGGAACCGGCCAGGCAGAGACAGCAAGGGCGGTTCGTTGCTCCAGAGCCTTTCCGTTCACCTTCCCACTCCTGGGCCAGACTACACTCAATCATATGACCCACTGAAGAGATGAGTCTTCAGTAAAGACTTAAAGGTTGAGACCGAGTTTGCGTCTCTGACATGGGTAGGCAGACCGTTCCATAAAAATGGAGCTCTATAGGAGAAAGCCCTGCCTCCAGCTGTTTGCTTAGAAATTCTAGGGACAATTAGGAGGCCTCGTCTTGTGACCGTAGCGTACGTATAGGTATGTACGGCAGGACCAAATCAGAGAGGTAGGTAGGAGCAAGCCCATGTAATGCTTTGTAGGTTAGCAGTAAAACCTTGAAATCAGCCCTTGCTTTGACAGGAAGCCAGTGTAGAGAGGCTAGCACTGGAGTAATATGATCAAATTTTTTGGTTCTAGTCAGGATTCTAGCAGCCGTATTTAGCACTAACTGAAGTTTATTTAGTGCTTTATCCGGGTAGCCGGAAAATAGAGCATTGCAGTAGTCTAACCTAGAAGTGACAAAAGCATGGATTAATTTTTCTGCATCATTTTTGGACAGAAAGTTTCTGATTTTTGCAATGTTACGTAGATGGAAAAAAGCTGTCCTCGAAATGGTCTTGATATGTTCTTCAAAAGAGAGATCAGGGTCCAGAGTAACGCCGAGGGTTTATGCTTTAGGAAGCAGGTCAGATACTTTATCCTGGAGGGTTTATGCTTTAGGAAGCAGGTCAGATACTTTATCCTGGAGGGTTTATGCTTTAGGAAGCAGGTCAGATACTTTATCCTGGAGGGCTTATGCTTTAGGAAGCAGGTCAGACACTTTATCCTGGAGGGTTTATGCTTTAGGAAGCAGGTCAGATACTTTCTCCTTGAGGGTTTATGCTTTAGGAAGCGGGACTTACAGTTGTCTGTGTGTGTAGGGAAGTGGAGTGAGGAGGAGGAGAGGCGTCTATCGGACAGTGTCTACGCCCTGGCGGGTGTGTGTCCGGGCCGTGCGGTGACGGGCGGGGTGTCGTGGGCGGCTGTAGCTGATCTGGTGGGAACGCGGTCGGAGAAACAGTGTCGCTCTAAATGGCTCAACTACCTCAACTGGAAACAGAGTGGAGGGACGGAGTGGACCAAAGACCAGGATCTCAGCTTAGTACACAGGTAGGGAGTGGTCTGGGTGGTGGGGGTCTGTGTGGTGGGGGTCTGGGTGGTGGGGTTCTGGGTGGTTGGGGTTGGGTATCTGGGGGTTGGGTATCTGGGTGGTGGGGGTCTGGGTGGTGGGGGTTGGGTATCTGGGTGGTGGGGGTTGGGTATCTGGGTGGTGGGGGTCTGGGTGGTGGGGGTTGGGTATCTGGGTGGTGGGGGTTGGGTATCTGGGTGGTGGGGGTCTGGGTGGTGGGGGTTGGGTATCTGGGTGGTGGGGGTCTGGGTGGTGGGGGTTGGGTATCTGGGTGGTGGGGGTCTGGGTGGTGGGGGTTGGGTATCTGGGTGGTGGGGGTCTGGGTGGTGGGTATCTGGGTGGTGGGGGTCTGGATGGTGGGGGTTGGGTATCTGGGTGGTGGGGGTTGGGTATCTGGGTGGTGGGGGTTGGGTATCTGCGTGGTGGGGGTCTGGGTGGTGGGGTTCTGGATGGTGGGGGTTGGGTATCTGGGTGGTTGGTATTTGGGTGGTGGGGTTCTGGGTGGTGGGGGTCTGGGTGATGGGGGTCTGGGTGGTGGGGTTCTGGGTGGTGGGGTTCTGGGTGGTGGGGTTCTGGGTGGTGGGGGTTGGGGGTCTGGATGGTGGGGGTTGGGTATCTGGGTGGTGGGGGTCTGGGTGGTGGGGGTCTGGGTGGTGGGGGTCTGGGTGGTTGGTATTTGGGTGGTTGGTATTTGGGTGGTGGGGGTTGGGGGTCTGGGTGGTGGGGGTCTGGGTGGGTAATTACATTTATTAGAAAGCAGAATTCAAACCAGCTTTATTGATGAAAGTACCTTTATCTGGTGTCTACTTCTTCTGGCTTACTCTCTCTCTGTGTGTGTGTGTGTGTGTGTGTGTGTGTGTGTGTGTGTGTGTGTGTGTGTGTGTGTGTGTGTGTGTGTGTGTGTGTGTGTGTGTGTGTGTGTGTGTGTGTGTGTGTGTGTGTGTGTGTGTGTGTGTGTGTGTGTGTGTGCAGGATTGTGGAGTTGGATGTGGATGATGAGAATGAGTTAAAGTGGGAGGAGCTAGCGGGGGGTTGGAGCAGTGTTCGCTCTCCTCAGTGGCTCAGATCTAAGTGGTGGAGCATCAAGAGACAAGTAGCCAATCACAAGGAACTGCCCTTCCACGGTAACACCCCAGGGCCTCACCTCTGACCCTTACCTCATCACTTCTCACCTCTGACCTGACCCTTACCTTTCCTCACCTCTGACCCTTATCTCTCATCACTCCTCACTTCTAACCCCTTACTCTGACCTCTTCTCTGACCCCTGACCCTTACCTCTCATCATTCCTCACCTCTGACAGCTGACCCTTACCTCTCCTCACATCTGACCCGACCTCTCCTCACCCCTGACGCTTACCTCTCCTCGCCTCTAACCCCTGACCCTTACCTCTCCTCACCTCTGACCCGACCTCTCCTCACCCCTGACGCTTACCTCTCCTCACCTCTAACCCCTGACCCTTACCTCTCCCCACCTCTGACCCTTACCTCTCCTCACCTCTGACCCTTACCTCTCCTGACCCTTAGATCTCATTCCTGACCCCTACCAACTCATCTGACCCTCTCCTGACCCCTACCTCTCACTCCTGACCTCTGATTCTTACTTCTCCCTCCTGTTCTCTGACCCTTATCTCTCCTCACCTCTGACCCCTGACCTCTCATATCCAGTATCAGCAACATGTTTAAATCATACATGTTAACAAACTAGTGATAGTGTTACTACTGCAGATAATACTGTGTGTTTGTGTGTAGTGTTACTGAAGGGTCTTCAGGAGTTGATGGAGACTCAGGTGCCATTAGGGGCGGGCACTGGGCCAGGTAGCCCTTCCCTGCAGATCCGAGTCACGCGATTGGAGGAGTGCTGTAGCTCCCCCTCCCGGCCCGTCACAGCACTGCAGATCCCCCTGCAGATCACACACCTGGGTCAGTACAGGGGAGGGGAAGTAAGTGTGTGTAGTGACTGGTGTCTCTATCAGCCTCAGACAGTGCTGGTGTGTGTGTGTGTGTGTGTGTGTGTGTGTGGGTGTGTGTGTGTGGGTGTGTGGGTGTGTGTGTACTGACTGGTGTCTCTATCAGCCTCAGACAGTGCTGGTGCCAGTGACACAGAGACCATCACCCTCAACACTGCTGCTCTGCAGACCTTACAGATCCTACCTGTGAGTTGGATTAGACCATAATATGACCTTTTAGATGTAGACACAATGTAGATGTAATCCTCTTTTAATCTCACTATGCTATCACAACAATCACTGTGTGTGTAGTCTTTCCACCTGCACCCTACAGGGACTCCAGGGACATACTTCCTTCAGACAGCAGCCAATCAGAGCCTGCCGCTCAGCCTTTCCAGCAATCCCACCGTCACATTGACGGCGAGCTCCTCCCCCTCGTCCCCAGAACACATCATCCTACACAGCCTCTCGGTGAGTGTTAGGGATGGAGCCACGTTTACAGAATGGGTCAACTTTCAGTGGACATCCCCATGAGTGTCTTTCAGAACCCCTCCTAAAATCCCACCGGTTTAGTTTTGGTTGTCAGTGACATTTAGTTAATTCCCCTGTTTGAGCGACAATTTTTGTTTTTCTTGCTGGGGAACGTAACAGGAAGTAATGTAATAATGATAATCTAATCAGCTTCCTGTACAATAGAAGATATTTAAACCCAGACAGCTTTTAGAGAAACACTTGAGACCGATTATTATAAATAACGTTCAGTCTCTGTTATATTATGATAAATAACGTTTAGTCTCTGTTATATTATGATAAATAACGTTTAGTCTCTGTTATATTATGATAAATAACGTTCAGTCTCTCAGTAATATTATGATTAATAACGTTCAGTCTCTATTATATTATGATAAATAACGTTTAGTCTCTCAGTTATATTATGATAAATAACGTTTAGTCTCTCAGTTATATTATTATAAATAACGTTCAGTCTCTCAGTAATATTATGATAAATAACGTTCAGTCTCTGTTATATTATGATAAATAACGTTCAGTCCCTCAGTAATATTATGATAAATAACGTTCAGTCTCTGTTATATTATGATAAATAACGTTCAGTCTCTGTTATATTATGATAAATAACGTTTAGTCTCTCAGTTATATTATGATAAATAACGTTTAGTCTCTCAGTTATATTATGATAAATAACGTAGTAATATTATGATAAATAGCGTTCAGTCTCTGTTATATTATGATAAATAACGTTCAGTCTCTGTTATATTATGATAAATAACGTTTAGTCTCTCAGTTATATTATGATAAATAACGTTTAGTCTCAGTTATATTATGATAAATAACGTTCAGTCCCTCAGTAATATTATGATAAATAACGTTCAGTCTCTATTATATTATGATAAATAACGTTCAGTCTCTCAGTAATATTATGATAAATAACGTTCAGTCTCTATTATATTATGATAAATAACGTTTAGTCTCTCAGTTATATTATGATAAATAACGTTCAGTATCTGTTATATTATGATAAATAACGTGGTGAACTAGTCCTTAGTAACATACCCCTGGTGAACTAGTCCTTAGTAATATACCCCTGGTGAACTAGTCCTTAGTTAGTAATATACCCCTGGTGAACTAGTCCTTAGTAATATACCCCTGGTGAACTAGTCCTTAGTAATATACCCCTGGTGAACTAGTCCTTAGTTAGTAATATACCCCTGGTGAACTAGTCCTTAGTAATATACCCCTGGTGAACTAGTCCTTAGTAATATACCCCTGGTGAACTAGTCCTTAGTAATATACCCCTGGTGAACTAGTCCTTAGTTAGTAATATACCCCTGGTGAACTAGTCCTTAGTTAGTAATATACCCCTGGTGAACTAGTCCTTAGTAATATACCCCTGGTGAACTAGTCCTTAGTTAGTAATATACCCCTGGTGAACTAGTCCTTAGTTAGTAATATACCCCTGGTGAACTAGTCCTTAGTAATATACCCCTGGTGAACTAGTCCTTAGTTAGTAATATACCCCTGGTGAACTAGTCCTTAGTTAGTAATATACCCCTGGTGAACTAGTCCTTAGTTAGTAATATACCCCTGGTGAACTAGTCCTTAGTTAGTAATATACCCCTGGTGAACTAGTCCTTAGTTAGTAATATACCCCTGGTGAACTAGTCCTTAGTTAGTAATATACCCCTGGTGAACTAGTCCTTAGTAATATACCCCTGGTGAACTAGTCCTTAGTAATATACCCCTGGTGAACTAGTCCTTAGTAATATACCCCTGGTGAACTAGTCCTTAGTTAGTAATATACCCCTGGTGAACTAGTCCTTAGTTAGTAATATACCCCTGGTGAACTAGTCCTTAGTTAGTAATATACCCCTGGTGAACTAGTCCTTAGTAATATACCCCTGGTGAACTAGTCCTTAGTTAGTAATATACCCCTGGTGAACTAGTCCTTAGTTAGTAATATACCCCTGGTGAACTAGTCCTTAGTTAGTAATATACCCCTGGTGAACTAGTCCTTAGTTAGTAATATACCCCTGGTGAACTAGTCCTTAGTAATATACCCTGGTGAACTAGTCCTTAGTTAGTAATATACCCCTGGTGAACTAGTCCTTAGTTAGTAATATACCCCTGGTGAACTAGTCCTTAGTAATATACCCCTGGTGAACTAGTCCTTAGTTAGTAATATACCCCTGGTGAACTAGTCCTTAGTTAGTAATATACCCCTGGTGAACTAGTCCTTAGTAATATACCCCTGGTGAACTAGTCCTTAGTAATATACCCCTGGTGAACTAGTCCTTAGTTAGTAATATACCCCTGGTGAACTAGTCCTTAGTTAGTAATATACCCCTGGTGAACTAGTCCTTAGTAATATACCCCTGGTGAACTAGTCCTTAGTTAGTAATATACCCCTGGTGAACTAGTCCTTAGTTAGTAATATACCCCTGGTGAACTAGTCCTTAGTTAGTAATATACCCCTGGTGAACTAGTCCTTAGTAATATACCCCTGGTGAACTAGTCCTTAGTAATATACCCCTGGTGAACTAGTCCTTAGTTAGTAATATACCCCTGGTGAACTATTCCTTAGTTAGTAATATACCCCTGGTGAACTAGTCCTTAGTTAGTAATATACCCCTGGTGAACTAGTCCTTAGTTAGTAATATACCCCTGGTGAACTAGTCCTTAGTTAGTAATATACCCCTGGTGAACTAGTCCTTAGTTAGTAATATACCCCTGGTGAACTAGTCCTTAGTTAGTAATATACCCCTGGTGAACTAGTCCTTAGTTAGTAATATACCCCTGGTGAACTAGTCCTTAGTAATATACCCCTGGTGAACTAGTCCTTAGTTAGTAATATACCCCTGGTGAACTAGTCCTTAGTTAGTAATATACCCCTGGTGAACTAGTCCTTAGTTAGTAATATACCCCTGGTGAACTAGTCCTTAGTAATATACCCCTGGTGAACTAGTCCTTAGTTAGTAATATACCCCTGGTGAACTAGTCCTTAGTTAGTAATATACCCCTGGTGAACTAGTCCTTAGTTAGTAATATACGCCTGGTGAACTAGTCCTTAGTTAGTAATATACCCCTGGTGAACTAGTCCTTAGTTAGTAATATACCCCTGGTGAACTAGTCCTTAGTTAGTAATATACCCCTGGTGAACTAGTCCTTAGTTAGTAATATACCCCTGGTGAACTAGTCCTTAGTAATATACCCCTGGTGAACTAGTCCTTAGTTAGTAATATACCCCTGGTGAACTATTCCTTAGTTAGTAATATACCCCTGGTGAACTAGTCCTTAGTTAGTAATATACCCCTGGTGAACTAGTCCTTAGTTAGTAATATACCCCTGGTGAACTAGTCCTTAGTAATATACCCCTGGTGAACTAGTCCTTAGTTAGTAATATACCCCTGGTGAACTAGTCCTTAGTAATATACCCCTGGTGAACTAGTCCTTAGTTAGTAATATACCCCTGGTGAACTAGTCCTTAGTTAGTAATATACCACTGGTGAACTAGTCCTTAGTTAGTAATATACCCCTGGTGAACTAGTCCTTAGTTAGTAATATACCCCTGGTGAACTAGTCCTTAGTAATATACCCCTGGTGAACTAGTCCTTAGTTAGTAATATACCCCTGGTGATCTAGTCCTTAGTTAGTAATATACCCCTGGTGATCTAGTCCTTAGTTAGTAATATACCCCTGGTGAACTAGTCCTTAGTAATATACCCCTGTTGAACTAGTCCTTAGTTAGTAATATACCCCTGGTGAACTAGTCCTTAGTAATATACCCCTGGTGAACTAGTCCTTAATAACATACCCTTGGTGAACTAGTCCTGAGTTAGTAATATACCCCTGGTGAACTAGTCCTTAGTTAGTAATATACCCCTGGTGAACTAGTCCTTAGTAACATACCCTTGGTGAACTAGTCCTTAGTTAGTAATATACCCCTGGTGAACTAGTCCTTAGTTAGTAATATACCCCTGGTGAACTAGTCCTGAGTTAGTAATATACCCCTGGTGAACTAGTCCTGAGTTAGTAATATACCCCTGGTGAACTAGTCCTTAGTTAGTAATATACCCTTGGTGAACTAGTCCTTAGTTAGTAATATACCCCTGGTGAACTAGTCCTTAGTTAGTAATATACCCCTGGTGAACTAGTCCTTAGTTGGTAATATACCCCTGGTGAACTAGTCCTTAGTTAGTACTATACCCCTGGTGAACTAGTCCTGAGTTAGTAATATACCACTGGTGAACTAGTCCTTAGTTAGTAATATACCCCTGGTGAACTAGTCCTGAGTTAGTAATATACCCCTGGTGAACTAGTCCTTTGTTAGTAATATACCCCTGGTGAACTAGTCCTTAGTTAGTAATATACCCCTGGTGAACTAGTCCTTAGTTAGTAATATACCCCTGGTGAACTAGTCCTTAGTAATATACCCCTGGTGAACTAGTCCTTAGTTAGTAATATACCCCTGGTGAACTAGTCCTTAGTAATATACCCCTGGTGAACTAGTCCTTAGTTAGTAATATACCCCTGGTGAACTAGTCCTTAGTTAGTAATATACCCCTGGTGAACTAGTCCTTAGTTAGTAATATACCCCTGGTGAACTAGTCCTTAGTTGGTAATATACCCCTGGTGAACTAGTCCTTAGTAATATACCCCTGGTGAACTAGTCCTTAGTTAGTAATATACCCCTGGTGAACTAGTCCTGAGTTAGTAATATACCCCTGGTGAACTAGTCCTTAGTTAGTAATATACCCCTGGTGAACTAGTCCTTAGTTAGTAATATACCCCTGGTGAACTAGTCCTTAGTTGGTAATATACCCTGGTGAACTAGTCCTTAGTTAGTACTATACCCCTGGTGAACTAGTCCTGAGTTAGTAATATACCACTGGTGAACTAGTCCTTAGTTAGTAATATACCCCTGGTGAACTAGTCCTGAGTTAGTAATATACCCCTGGTGAACTAGTCCTTTGTTAGTAATATACCCCTGGTGAACTAGTCCTTAGTTAGTAATATACCCCTGGTGAACTAGTCCTTAGTTAGTAATATACCCCTGGTGAACTAGTCCTTAGTAATATACCCCTGGTGAACTAGTCCTTAGTTAGTAATATACCCCTGGTGAACTAGTCCTTAGTAATATACCCCTGGTGAACTAGTCCTTAGTTAGTAATATACCCCTGGTGAACTAGTCCTTAGTTAGTAATATACCCCTGGTGAACTAGTCCTTAGTTAGTAATATACCCCTGGTGAACTAGTCCTTAGTTGGTAATATACCCCTGGTGAACTAGTCCTTAGTAATATACCCCTGGTGAACTAGTCCTTAGTTAGTAATATACCCCTGGTGAACTAGTCCTTAGTTAGTAATATACCCCTGGTGAACTAGTCCTTAGTTGGTAATATACCCCTGGTGAACTAGTCCTTAGTAATATACCCCTGGTGAACTAGTCCTGAGTTAGTAATATACCCCTGGTGAACTAGTCCTGAGTTAGTAATATACCCCTGGTGAACTAGTCCTTAGTTAGTAATATACCCCTGGTGAACTAGTCCTTAGTTAGTAATATACCCCTGGTGAACTAGTCCTTAGTTGGTAATATACCCCTGGTGAACTAGTCCTTAGTTAGTACTATACCCCTGGTGAACTAGTCCTGAGTTAGTAATATACCACTGGTGAACTAGTCCTTAGTTAGTAATATACCCCTGGTGAACTAGTCCTGAGTTAGTAATATACCCCTGGTGAACTAGTCCTTTGTTAGTAATATACCCCTGGTGAACTAGTCCTTAGTTAGTAATATACCCCTGGTGAACTAGTCCTTAGTTAGTAATATACCCCTGGTGAACTAGTCCTTAGTAATATACCCCTGGTGAACTAGTCCTTAGTTAGTAATATACCCCTGGTGAACTAGTCCTTAGTAATATACCCCTGGTGAACTAGTCCTTAGTTAGTAATATACCCCTGGTGAACTAGTCCTTAGTTAGTAATATACCCCTGGTGAACTAGTCCTTAGTTAGTAATATACCCCTGGTGAACTAGTCCTTAGTTGGTAATATACCCCTGGTGAACTAGTCCTTAGTAATATACCCCTGGTGAACTAGTCCTTAGTTAGTAATATACCCCTGGTGAACTAGTCCTTAGTTAGTAATATACCCCTGGTGAACTAGTCCTTAGTTAGTAATATACCCCTGGTGAACTAGTCCTTAGTTAGTAATATACCCCTGGTGAACTAGTCCTTAGTAATATACCACTGGTGAACTAGTCCTTAGTTAGTAATATACCCCTGGTGAACTAGTCCTTAGTAATATACCCCTGGTGAACTAGTCATTAGTAATATACCCCTGGTGAACTAGTCCTTGGTTAGTAATATACCCCTGGTGAACTAGTCCTTAGTTAGTAATATACCCCTGGTGATCTAGTCCTTAGTTAGTAATATACCCCTGGTGAACTAGTCCTTAGTAATATACCCCTGGTGAACTAGTCATTAGTAATATACCCCTGGTGAACTAGTCCTTGGTTAGTAATATACCCCTGGTGAACTAGTCCTTAGTAATATACCCCTGGTGAACTAGTCATTAGTACTATACCCCTGGTGAACTAGTCATTAGTAATATACCCCTGGTGAACTAGTCCTTGGTTAGTAATATACCCCTGGTGAACTAGTCCTTAGTAATATACCCCTGGTGAACTAGTCATTAGTAATATACCCCTGGTGAACTAGTCCTTGGTTAGTAATATACCCCTGGTGATCTAGTCCTTAGTTAGTAATATACCCCTGGTGAACTAGTCCTTAGTAATATACCCCTGGTGAACTAGTCATTAGTAATATACCCCTGGTGAACTAGTCCTTGGTTAGTAATATACCCCTGGTGAACTAGTCCTTAGTAATATACCCCTGGTGAACTAGTCATTAGTACTATACCCCTGGTGATCTAGTCCTTAGTTAGTAATATACCCCTGGTGATCTAGTCCTTAGTTAGTAATATACCCTTGGTGAACTAGTCCTTAGTTAGTAACATACCCCTGGTGAACTAGTCCTTAGTAATATACCCCTGGTGAACTAGTCCTTAGTTAGTAATATACCCCTGGTGAACTAGTCCTTAGTAATATACCCCTGGTGTACTCGTCCTTAGTAATATACCCCTGGTGTACTCGTCCTTAGTAATATACCCCTGGTGAACTAGTCCTTAGTAACATACCCTTGGTGAACTAGTCCTTAGTTAGTAATATACCCCTGGTGAACTAGTCCTTAGTTAGTAATATACCCCTGGTGAACTAGTCCTTAGTAATATATCCCTGGTGAACTAGTCCTTAGTTAGTAATATACCCCTGGTGAACTAGTCCTTAGTTAGTAATATACCCCTGGTGTACTCGTCCTTAGTAATATACCCCTGGTGAATTAGTCCTTAGTAATATACCCCTGGTGAATTAGTCCTTAGTAATATACCCCTGGTGAACTAGTCCTTAGTAATATACCCCTGGTGAACTAGTCATTAGTACTATACCCCTGGTGAACTAGTCATTAGTAATATACCCCTGGTGAACTAGTCCTTGGTTAGTAATATACCCCTGGTGAACTAGTCCTTAGTAATATACCCCTGGTGAACTAGTCATTAGTAATATACCCCTGGTGAACTAGTCCTTGGTTAGTAATATACCCCTGGTGATCTAGTCCTTAGTTAGTAATATACCCCTGGTGAACTAGTCCTTAGTAATATACCCCTGGTGAACTAGTCATTAGTAATATACCCCTGGTGAACTAGTCCTTGGTTAGTAATATACCCCTGGTGAACTAGTCCTTAGTAATATACCCCTGGTGAACTAGTCATTAGTACTATACCCCTGGTGATCTAGTCCTTAGTTAGTAATATACCCCTGGTGATCTAGTCCTTAGTTAGTAATATACCCTTGGTGAACTAGTCCTTAGTTAGTAACATACCCCTGGTGAACTAGTCCTTAGTTAGTAATATACCCCTGGTGAACTAGTCCTTAGTAATATACCCCTGGTGAACTAGTCCTTAGTTAGTAATATACCCCTGGTGAACTAGTCCTTAGTAATATACCCCTGGTGTACTCGTCCTTAGTAATATACCCCTGGTGTACTCGTCCTTAGTAATATACCCCTGGTGAACTAGTCCTTAGTAACATACCCTTGGTGAACTAGTCCTTAGTTAGTAATATACCCCTGGTGAACTAGTCCTTAGTTAGTAATATACCCCTGGTGAACTAGTCCTTAGTAATATATCCCTGGTGAACTAGTCCTTAGTTAGTAATATACCCCTGGTGAACTAGTCCTTAGTTAGTAATATACCCCTGGTGTACTCGTCCTTAGTAATATACCCCTGGTGAATTAGTCCTTAGTAATATACCCCTGGTGAATTAGTCCTTAGTAATATACCCCTGGTGAACTATTCCTTAGTTAGTAATATACCCCTGGTGAACTAGTCCTTAGTAATATACCCCTGGTGAACTAGTCCTTAGTTAGTAATATACCCCTGGTGTACTCGTCCTTAGTAATATACCCCTGGTGAACTAGTCCTTAGTAATATACCTCTGGTGAACTAGTCCTTAGTTAGTAATATACCCCTGGTGAACTAGTCCTTAGTAATATACCCCTGGTGAACTAGTCCTTAGTTAGTAATATACCCCTGGTGAACTAGTCCTTAGTAATATACCCCTGGTGAACTAGTCCTTAGTTAGTAATATACCCCTGGTGAACTAGTCCTTAGTTAGTAATATACCCCTGGTGAACTAGTCCTTAGTAATATACCCCTGGTGAACTAGTCCTTAGTTAGTAATATACCCCTGGTGAACTAGTCCTTAGTTAGTAATATACCCCTGGTGAACTAGTCCTTAGTTAGTAATATACCCCTGGTGAACTAGTCCTTAGTAATATACCCCTGGTGAACTAGTCCTTAGTTAGTAATATACCCCTGGTGAACTAGTCCTTAGTAATATACCCCTGGTGAACTAGTCCTTAGTTAGTAATATACCCCTGGTGAACTAGTCCTTAGTTAGTAATATACCCCTGGTGAACTAGTCCTTAGTAATATACCCCTGGTGAACTAGTCCTTAGTTAGTAATATACCCCTGGTGAACTAGTCCTTAGTTAGTAATATACCCCTGGTGAACTAGTCCTTAGTTAGTAATATACCCCTGGTGAACTAGTCCTTAGTTAGTAATATACCCCTGGTGAACTAGTCCTTAGTAATATACCCCTGTTGAACTAGTCCTTAGTTAGTAATATACCCCTGGTGAACTAGTCCTTAGTAATATACCCCTGGTGAACTAGTCCTTAGTAATATACCCCTGGTGAACTAGTCCTTAGTAATATACCCTGGTGAACTAGTCCTTAGTAATATACCCCTGGTGAACTAGTCCTGAGTTAGTAATATACCCCTGGTGAACTAGTCCTTAGTTAGTAATATACCCCTGGTGAACTAGTCCTTAGTAATATACCCCTGGTGAACTAGTCCTGAGTTAGTAATATACCCCTGTTGAACTAGTCCTTAGTAATATACCCCTGGTGAACTAGTCCTGAGTTAGTAATATACCACTGGTGATCTAGTCCTTAGTTAGTAATATACCCCTGGTGAACTAGTCCTTAGTTAGTAATATACCCCTGGTGAACTAGTCCTTAGTTAGTAATATATCCCTGGTGATCTAGTCCTTAGTTAGTAATATACCCCTGGTGAACTAGTCCTTAGTAATATACCCCTGGTGAACTAGTCCTTAGTTAGTAATATACCCCTGGTGAACTAGTCCTTAGTTAGTAATATACCCCTGGTGAACTAGTCCTTAGTAATATACCCCTGGTGAATTAGTCCTTAGTAATATACCCCTGGTGAACTAGTCATTAGTAATATACCCCTGGTGAACTAGTCCTTAGTTAGTAATATACCCCTGGTGAACTAGTCCTTAGTAATATACCCCTGGTGAACTAGTCCTTAGTTAGTAATATACCCCTGGTGAACTAGTCCTTAGTAATATACCCCTGGTGAACTAGTCCTTAGTTAGTAATATACCTCTGGTGAACTAGTCCTTAGTTAGTAATATACCCCTGGTGAACTAGTCCTTAGTAATATACCCCTGGTGAACTAGTCCTTAGTTAGTAATATACCCCTGGTGAACTAGTCCTTAGTAATATACCCCTGGTGAACTAGTCCTTAGTAATATACCCCTGGTGAACTAGTCCTTAGTTAGTAATATACCCCTGGTGAACTAGTCCTTAGTAATATACCCCTGGTGAACTAGTCCTTAGTTAGTAATATACCCCTGGTGAACTAGTCCTTAGTTAGTAATATACCCCTGGTGAACTAGTCCTTAGTTAGTAATATACCCCTGGTGAACTAGTCCTTAGTAATATACCCCTGGTGAACTAGTCCTTAGTTAGTAATATACCCCTGGTGAACTAGTCCTTAGTAATATACCCCTGGTGAACTAGTCCTTAGTTAAATATACCCCTGGTGAACTAGTCCTTAGTTAGTAATATACCCCTGGTGAACTAGTCCTTAGTAATATACCCCTGGTGAACTAGTCCTTAGTTAGTAATATACCCCTGGTGAACTAGTCCTTAGTTAGTAATATACCCCTGGTGAACTAGTCCTTAGTTAGTAATATACCCCTGGTGAACTAGTCCTTAGTTAGTAATATACCCCTGGTGAACTAGTCCTTAGTAATATACCCCTGTTGAACTAGTCCTTAGTTAGTAATATACCCCTGGTGAACTAGTCCTTAGTAATATACCCCTGGTGAACTAGTCCTTAGTAATATACCCCTGGTGAACTAGTCCTTAGTAATATACCCCTGGTGAACTAGTCCTTAGTAATATACCCCTGGTGAACTAGTCCTGAGTTAGTAATATACCCCTGGTGAACTAGTCCTTAGTTAGTAATATACCCCTGGTGAACTAGTCCTTAGTAATATACCCCTGGTGAACTAGTCCTGAGTTAGTAATATACCCCTGTTGAACTAGTCCTTAGTAATATACCCCTGGTGAACTAGTCCTGAGTTAGTAATATACCACTGGTGATCTAGTCCTTAGTTAGTAATATACCCCTGGTGAACTAGTCCTTAGTTAGTAATATACCCCTGGTGAACTAGTCCTTAGTTAGTAATATATCCCTGGTGATCTAGTCCTTAGTTAGTAATATACCCCTGGTGAACTAGTCCTTAGTAATATACCCCTGGTGAACTAGTCCTTAGTTAGTAATATACCCCTGGTGAACTAGTCCTTAGTTAGTAATATACCCCTGGTGAACTAGTCCTTAGTTAGTAATATACCCCTGGTGAATTAGTCCTTAGTAATATACCCCTGGTGAACTAGTCATTAGTAATATACCCCTGGTGAACTAGTCCTTAGTTAGTAATATACCCCTGGTGAACTAGTCCTTAGTAATATACCCCTGGTGAACTAGTCCTTAGTTAGTAATATACCCCTGGTGAACTAGTCCTTAGTAATATACCCCTGGTGAACTAGTCCTTAGTTAGTAATATACCCCTGGTGAACTAGTCCTGAGTTAGTAATATACCCCTGGTGAACTAGTCCTTAGTTAGTAATATACCCCTGGTGAACTAGTCCTTAGTAATATACCCCTGGTGAACTAGTCCTTAGTTAGTAATATACCTCTGGTGAACTAGTCCTTAGTTAGTAATATACCCCTGGTGAACTAGTCCTTAGTTAGTAATATACCCCTGGTGAACTAGTCCTTAGTAATATACCCCTGGTGAACTAGTCCTTAGTTAGTAATATACCCCTGGTGAACTAGTCCTTAGTAATATACCCCTGGTGAACTAGTCCTTAGTAACATACCCCTGGTGAACTAGTCCTTAGTAACATACCCCTGGTGAACTAGTCCTTAGTTAGTAATATACCCCTGGTGAACTAGTCCTGAGTTAGTAATATACCCCTGGTGAACTAGTCCTTAGTTAGTAATATACCCCTGGTGAACTAGTCCTTAGTAATATACCCCTGGTGAACTAGTCCTTAGTAATATACCCCTGGTGAATTAGTCCTTAGTAATATACCCCTGGTGAACTAGTCATTAGTAATATACCCCTGGTGAACTAGTCCTTAGTTAGTAATATACCCCTGGTGAACTAGTCCTTAGTAATATACCCCTGGTGAACTAGTCCTTAGTTAGTAATATACCCCTGGTGAACTAGTCCTTAGTAATATACCCCTGGTGAACTAGTCCTTAGTTAGTAATATACCCCTGGTGAACTAGTCCTGAGTTAGTAATATACCCCTGGTGAACTAGTCCTTAGTTAGTAATATACCCCTGGTGAACTAGTCCTTAGTAATATACCCCTGGTGAACTAGTCCTTAGTTAGTAATATACCCCTGGTGAACTAGTCCTTAGTAACATACCCTTGGTGAACTAGTCCTTAGTTAGTAATATACCACTGGTGAACTAGTCCTTAGTAATATACCCCTGGTGAACTAGTCCTGAGTTAGTAATATACCCCTGGTGAACTAGTCCTTAGTTAGTAATATACCCCTGGTGAACTAGTCCTTAGTAATATACCCCTGGTGAACTAGTCCTTAGTTAGTAATATACCCCTGGTGAACTAGTCCTTAGTTAGTAATATACCCCTGGTGAACTAGTCCTTAGTTAGTAATATACCCCTGGTGAACTAGTCCTGAGTAATATACCCCTGGTGAACTAGTCCTTAGTAATATACCCCTGGTGAACTAGTCCTTAGTTAGTAATATACCCCTGGTGAACTAGTCCTGAGTAATATACCCCTGGTGAACTAGTCCTTAGTAATATACCCCTGGTGAACTAGTCCTTAGTTAGTAATATACCCCTGGTGAACTAGTCCTTAGTTAGTAATATACCCCTGGTGAACTAGTCCTTAGTTAGTAATATACCCCTGGTGAACTAGTCCTTAGTAATATACCCCTGGTGAACTAGTCCTTAGTAATATACCCCTGGTGAACTAGTCCTTAGTAATATACCCCTGGTGAACTAGTCCTTAGTAATATACCCCTGGTGAACTAGTCCTTAGTTAGTAATATATCCCTGGTGAACTAGTCCTTAGTTAGTACTATACCCCTGGTGAACTAGTCCTTAGTTAGTAATATATCCCTGGTGAACTAGTCCTTAGTTAGTAACATACCCCTGGTGAACTAGTCCTTAGTTGGTAATATACCCCTGGTGAACTAGTCCTTAGTTGGTAATATACCCCTGGTGAACTAGTCCTTAGTTAGTAATATACCCCTGGTGAACTGGTCCTTAGTAATATTGTTAAAATAATGTTCACACCCATAGAAACTAATTATTTTCTGACTTTAATTGCAGCATGTTTTTTTGTTGTCAGACGGAGGGTCTTTGTTCCAATGACAGCGTCATCATTCAGACGGTCACCTCTGACCACAGCTCTCCAGAGCCTCTTTGCCAATCACAGCTGGTTGTGGAGATGCAGGGGGAGGAGCCAGAGCAGAACTTCCTGATTGGTTCCTCACAAGGCGGAGCCACCGAGACTCTGGAGCCAATGACAGACAGCTTTACTGCCAAGGTCCTGGACTCTCCCTCTCAGGAGCAGGCGGTGGATTCTGGGATAGCTAAGGGGGCGGTGCTTATCGTTTCTCCTACAAATGTCAGCAGCACACTGACAGGTACACTCACTCTCATCCTCCTCTTCTTCTCTCCTTCAGATCTGATCCTATCCTGGAGAACCAGGATGTCTCTATCACTCTCATCCTCCTCTTCTTCTCTCCTTCAGATCTGATCCTGGAGAACCAGGATGTCTCTATCACTCTCATCCTCCTCTTCTCTCCTTCAGATCTGATCCTGGAGAACCAGGATGTCTCTACCACTCTCATCCTCCTCTTCTTCTCTCCTTCAGATCTGATCCTATCCTGGAGAACCAGGATGTCTCTATCACTCTCATCCTCCTCTTCTTCTCTCCTTCAGATCTGATCCTGGAGAACCAGGATGTCTCTATCACTCTCATCCTCCTCTTCTTCTCTCCTTCAGATCTGATCCAAGAGAACCAGGATGTCTCTATCACTCTCATCCTCCTTCTTCTCTCCTTCAGATCTGATCCTGGAGAACCAGGATGTCTGACTGAGCTGGATGACATCATCACTGATGGAGCCCATCAAACAGCAGAGTGGACATTATTTTGGACATGATTTCTGATTGGCTGAGTTGGCCATTAAGCCCCTCCCCTTTAAATGTTTTCTTTGGTATGGCAGTAATACTGGTATGTACACCGCCTTCAAACCCCAACCAAGAAGAAGTTCTCTTGGGTCAGAGGTGAGACTGTGATGTCATTGTGGGCTCCTGTGGGGGCCGGCCTGACCGTGTGTGTGAGGGAGAGTGAGTGTGTTGCAGAACGGCTTTTCCAAACTGTCCATTATAAAGACTGCAGCCAGAGCCACAGATATACACTGAGTGGACAAAGAACTTCCTAATATTGAGTTGCAACCCCATGTCAGAAGGCTATAAAATCCTTATTTAACCTGTCTCCTCTCCTTCATCTACTCTGAAGTGAATTTAACCTGTCTCCTCTCCTTCATCTACTCTGAAGTGGATTTAACCTGTCTCCTCTCCTTCATCTACTCTGAAGTGGATTTAACCTGTCTCCTCTCCTTCATCTACTCTGAAGTGGATTTAATAAGGTTCCTATCACCTGGTCAGTCTGTCATGGATAGTGTTCTTAATGTTTTGTCCACTCAGTGTCGCGTTCTAGATTCTCTGGTTGCTCCACCTCAGAACAGCATCCTACAGTTTGTAGGTCCCAGTGTTTCTGTTGGAACCATCTGCCTACTGACCACACAAAGAACAGGACAGATTCTCATTCATCTGACACTGTGAATTATATCTGCATTTAGTTTATTTATGTGTAATAAAAACTCCCACAGTTGCTACTCTGGTGTGTTTTAGTACTGCCTGACGATCGTCCGACACTTTATCCCCGGTTATACCTGCTCCTTTGTCCTGATCTTGTCCACATTCTGATTTAACATTTTGAGACAGGTGTTGGCAGGTTTACATTGACCTGGGTTTACCAATATTGCGAAGGGTATTCCTACTCAGGCCTGCAACATTCAGGCCCTACCCTACGCAGGCCTGCAACATTCAGGCCCTACCCTACCCAGGCCTGCAACATTAAGGACCTGCAACATTCAGGCCCTACCCTACCCAGGCCTGCAACATTCAGGCCCTACCCTACCCAGGCCTGCAACATTCAGGCCCTACCATACGCAGGCCTGCAACATTCAGGCCCTACCCTACCTTGTGCTGGGGACAATAAAAGGCAACTCTAAAGTGTGCAGTTGTCACAACTCAATGCCACAGAGGTCTCAAGTTGAGGGAGTGTACAATTGGCATGTTGACTACAAAAATGACCACCAAAGCTGTTGCCAGAAAATGTGATGTTCATTTCTTTACCATAAGTCATTGTAGAGAATTTGGCAGTACATCCAATCCGCCTCAGAACCGCAGGTGTCATGTGGTTTGCTGATGTCAACGTTGTGAACAGAGTGCCCCGTGGTGGCAGCGGGGTTATGGTATGGGCAGGCATAAGCTACGGACAACGAACACCATTGCATTTTATTGATGGCAATTTGAATGAACAGAGATACCATGGGGAGATCCTGAGGCCCATTGTCGTGCCATTCATCCCCCGTCATCACCTCATGTCTCAGTATGATAATGCACGGTCCCATGCTGCAAGGATCTGGACACAATTACTGGAAGCTGAAAATGTCCCAGTTCTTCCATTCTCACCAGACACGTCACCCATTGAGTATGTTTGGATGCTGTGGATCGACGTGTACGACTGCGTGTTCCAGTTCTTGCCCAATATCCAGGAACTTCACACAGCCATTGAAGAGTAGGACCACATTCCACAATCAACAGCCTGATCAACTCTATGTGAAGGAGATGTGTCGCGCTGCTTGAGGCAAATGGTGGAACCAGATACTGCCTGGTTTTCTGACCCACACCAGATACTGACTGGTGTTCTGATCCACACCAGATACTGACTGGTGTTCTGATCCACCCCAGATACTGACTGGTGTTCTGATCCACCCCAGATACTGACTGGTGTTCTGATCCACCCCAGATACTGACTGGTGTTCTGATCCACCCCAGATACTGACTGGTGTTCTGACCCACGCCAGATACTGACTGGTTCTCTGACCCACGCCAGATACTGACTGGTTCTCTGACCAACATGCATATCTGTATTCCCAGTCATGTGAAATCCATAGATTAGGTCCTGATGAATGTATTTCCATTGACTGACTTTCTTAGAGTTCATATAACTGTAAATCTTTGAAATTGTTGCAAGTGACATGTAAGGAAGTTTCACAAGACCGTAGCGATAGCTTGGCACATGAGTATTATTAGAATATGGCAAATTATTGCATTTGATCCATGCAGGTTTTCACGGGCTACCAGAGGCCTGACATCACTGGGAGGGCTACCTGAGGCATGACAAATCACTGGGAAGGCTACCTGAGTCATGAGACATCACTGGGAGGGCTACCAGAGGCCTGACATCACTGGGAGGGCTACCAGAGGCCTGACATCACTGGGAGGGCTACCTGAGGCATCACTGGGAGGGCTACCAGAGTCATGACACATCACTGGGAGGGCTACCAGAGTCATGAGACATCACTGGGAGGGCTACCAGAGGCCTGAGACATCACTGGGAGGGCTACCAGAGGCCTGACATCACTGGGAGGGCTACCAGAGTCATGACACATCACTGGGAGGGCTACCAGAGTCATGACACATCACTGGGAGGGCTACCAGAGGCCTGACACATCACTGGGAGGGCTACCAGAGGCATGACACATCACTGGGAGGGCTACCAGAGGCATGACACATCACTGGGAGGGCTACCAGAGGCATGACACATCACTGGGAGGGCTACCAGAGGCATGACACATCACTGGGAGGGCTACCAGAGTCATGACACATCACTGGGAGGGCTACCAGAGTCATGACACATCACTGGGAGGGCTACCAGAGTCATGACACATCACTGGGAGGGCTACCAGAGGCCTGACACATCACTGGGAGGGCTACCAGAGGCCTGACACATCACTGGGAGGGCTACCAGAGGCATGACACATCACTGGGAGGGCTACCAGAGGCATCACACATCACTGGGAGGGCTACCAGAGGCATCACTGGGAGGGCTACCAGAGGCATCACTGGGAGGGCTACCAGAGGCATCACTGGGAGGGCTACCAGAGGCATCACTGGGAGGGCTACCAGAGGCATCACTGGGAGGGCTACCAGAGGCATCACTGGGAGGGCTACCAGAGGCATCACTGGGAGGGCTACCAGAGGCATCACTGGGAGGGCAGAGGCATCACTGGGAGGGCTACCAGAGGCATCACTGGGAGGGCTACCAGAGGCATCACTGGGAGGGCTACCAGAGGCATCACTGGGAGGGCTACCAGAGGCATCACTGGGAGGGCTACCAGAGGCATCACTGGGAGGGCTACCAGAGGCATCACTGGGAGGGCTACCAGAGGCATCACTGGGAGGGCTACCAGAGGCATCACTGGGAGGGCTACCAGAGGCATCACTGGGAGGGCTACCAGAGGCATGACACATCACTGGGAGGGCTACCAGAGGCATCACTGGGAGGGCTACCAGAGGCATCACTGGGAGGGCTACCAGAGGCATCACTGGGAGGGCTACCAGAGGCATCACTGGGAGGGCTACCAGAGGCATGACACATCACTGGGAGGGCTACTGACCTCCTCCGGAGGTAGTCAGGTGCACAGGCAGCACAAGTCTCATCTTTTAACCAATCAGAGCAGCTCTTTTGCCAATACCTGGGTAAAACAGAATTAGGCTGACTAAACACAGCCAAAGTAAAAATAAATCATCTGTCAAATAACTTGAGAAGGGAAATCTGGTCACAATGCGTAGACATAAGAGACATTTTAATACCATGTGGAGACACTTTTCTGAAAATGTGGGACAATCAGAATGTGGCCAAGAAGAAGACACAGGAGATGCCAGCTATCAACAAAGCTTATGACAGAGGTGCAGGACAACAACTCACAGGCCAGACAGGATATGATTATTTATTGCATAAAATACGAAATAAAAAAATGCAACAAATGGTCTGAATAATCCTAAAGTGAAGCTGTGCAGAGCTGAGTGGTCAGATGATCTGTGGAATAGTAACAGTCACTTGACTATGATTGGTGGACAGTCACTTGTCTGGAAACTGTCTGTCCTTGTGCCTCTGTGGAATGTGGCCCCCCCCCCACTGGAACTGGTTCTGGGCAGGTCCATCATCTTCCTGGTAGAACTGGTTCCACTAGTCCAGTCAGGGACGGTGTGTGGCAGTAAGGGTGAGTAAGGCATGTCCAGTCTCACGTCCCTCTGCCCACGTCGTGGTAGTACAGGTTAGCACAGAGACACAGCAGCATGATGGAGGCCAGCATGTAGTAGATTAACTTCCTGAACTTCGGATCCAAGTCCCCCTGCCGGTACCAGACAATCTACAGGAGGAAGACGACAGTCAGCCTCAACCCTGCCGGTACCCAACCCAAGTCCCCCTGCCGGTACCCAACCCCAAGTCCCCCTGCCGGTACCCAACCCCAAGTCCCCCTGCCGGTAGCCAACCCCAAGTCCCCTGCCGGTAGCCAACCCCAAGTCCCCCTGCCGGTAGCCAACCCCACCCCCTCCTGCCGGTACCCAACCCCACCCCTCCTGCCGGTACCCAACCCCACCCCCTCCTGCCGGTACCCAACCCCACCCCCTCCTGCCGGTAGCCAACCCCACCCCCTCCTGCCGGTAGCCAACCCCACCCCCTCCTGCCGGTAGCCAACCCCACCCCCTCCTGCCGGTAGCCAACCCCACCCCCTCCTGCCGGTACCCAACCCCAAGTCCCCTGCCGGTACCCAACCCCAAGTCCCCGTGCCGGTACCCAACCCCAAGTCCCCCTCCTGCCGGTACCCAACCCCAAGTCCCCCTCCTGCCGGTAGCCAACCCCAAGTCCCCCTCCTGCCGGTAGCCAACCCCAAGTCCCCCTCCTGCCGGTAGCCAACCCCAAGTCCCCCTCCTGCCGGTAGCCAACCCCAAGTCCCCCTCCTGCCGGTAGCCAACCCCAAGTCCCCTCCTGCCGGTAGCCAACCCCAAGTCCCCCTCCTGCCGGTAGCCAACCCCAAGTCCCCCTCCTGCCGGTAGCCAACCCCAAGTCTCCCTCCTGCCGGTAGCCAACCCCAAGTCTCCCTCCTGCCGGTAGCCAACCCCAAGTCTCCCTCCTGCCGGTAGCCAACCCCAAGTCTCCCTCCTGCCGGTAGCCAACCCCAAGTCTCCCTCCTGCCGGTAGCCAACCCCAAGTCTCCCTCCTGCCGGTAGCCAACCCCAAGTCTCCCTCCTGCCGGTAGCCAACGCCAAGTACCCCTGCTGGTACCCACCCCCTCCTGCCGGTAGCCAACCCCACCCCCTCCTGCCGGTAGCCAACCCCAAGTCCCCCTGCTGGTACCCCACGTCCCCCTGCCGGTACCCCACCCCAAGTGCCCCTGCTGGTACCCTCCTGCCGGTACCCAACCCCACCCCAAGTCCACCTGCCGGTACCCAACCCAAGTCCACCTGCCGGTTCCCCACGTTCCCCTGCCGGTACCAAATCCCACCCCAAATCCCCCTGCCGGTACCCGACCCCAAGTCCCCCTGCCGGTACCCGACCCCAAGTCCCCCTGCTGGTACCCCACGTCCCCCTGCCGGTACCCCACCCCAAGTCCCCTGCTGGTACCCTCCTGCCGGTACCCAACCCCACCCCAAGTCCACCTGCCGGTACCCAACCCCACCCCAAGTCCACCTGCCGGTTCCCCCACGTTCCCCTGCCGGTACCAAATCCCCCCCAAATCCCCCTGCCGGTACCCGACCCCAAGTCCCCTGCCGGTACCCGACCCCAAGTCCCCCTGCCGGTACCCGACCCCAAGTCCCCCTCCTGCCGGTAGCCGACCCCAAGTCCCCCTCCTGCCGGTAGCCAACCCCAAGTCCCCCTCCTGCCGGTAGCCAACCCCAAGTCCCCCTCCTGCCGGTAGCCAACCCCAAGTCCCCCTCCTGCCGGTAGCCAACCCCAAGTCCCCTCCTGCCGGTAGCCAACCCCAAGTCCCCCTCCTGCCGGTAGCCAACCCCAAGTCCCCCTCCTGCCGGTAGCCAACCCCAAGTCCCCCTCCTGCCGGTAGCCAACCCCAAGTCCCCCTCCTGCCGGTAGCCAACCCCAAGTCCCCCCTGCCGGTAGCCAACCCCAAGTCTCCCTCCTGCCGGTAGCCAACCCCAAGTCTCCCTCCTGCCGGTAGCCAACCCCAAGTCTCCCCCTGCCGGTAGCCAACCCCAAGTCTCCCTCCTGCCGGTAGCCAACCCCAAGTCTCCCTCCTGCCGGTAGCCAACCCCAAGTCTCCCTCCTGCCGGTAGCCAACCCCAAGTCTCCCTCCTGCCGGTAGCCAACGCCAAGTCCCCTGCTGGTACCCACCCCCTCCTGCCGGTAGCCAACCCCACCCCCTCCTGCCGGTAGCCAACCCCAAGTCCCCCTGCTGGTACCCCAAGTCCCCCTGCCGGTACCCCACCCCAAGTGCCCCTGCTGGTACCCTCCTGCCGGTACCCAACCCCACCCCAAGTCCACCTGCCGGTACCCAACCCCAAGTCCACCTGCCGGTTCCCCACGTTCCCCTGCCGGTACCAAATCCCACCCCAAATCCCCCTGCCGGTACCCAACCCCAAGTCCCCCTGCCGGTACCCGACCCCAAGTCCCCCTGCCGGTACCCGACCCCAAGTCCCCCTGCCGGTACCCAACCCCACCCCCTCCTGCCGGTACCCAACCCAAGTCCACCTGCCGGTTCCCCCCACGTTCCCCTGCCGGTACCCAACCCCACCCCCTCCTGCCGGTACCCAACCCCACCCCCTCCTGCCGGTACCCAACCCCACTCCAAGTCCCCCTCCTGCCGGTAGCCAACCCAACTCCAAGTCTCCCTCCTGCCGGTAGCCAACCCCAAGTCTCCCTCCTGCCGGTAGCCAACCCCAAGTCCCCCTGCCGGTACCCAACCCCACCCCACCCCCTCCTGCCGGTACCCAACCCCACCCCACCCCCTCCTGCCGGTAGCCAACCCCACCCCCCCCTCCTGCCGGTAGCCAACCCCACCCCCTCCTGCCGGTAGCCAACCCCACCCCCTCCTGCCGGTAGCCAACCCCACCCCCTCCTGCCGGTAGCCAACCCCACCCCTCCTGCCGGTACCCAACCCCACCCCTCCTGCCGGTAGCCAACCCCACTCCCTCCTGCCGGTAGCCAACCCCACTCCCTCCTGCCGGTAGCCAACCCCACTCCAAGTCTCCCTCCTGCCGGTAGCCAACCCCACTCCAAGTCTCCCTCCTGCCGGTAGCCAACCCCACTCCAAGTCTCCCTCCTGCCGGTAGCCAACCCCACTCCAAGTCTCCCTCCTGCCGGTAGCCAACCCCAAGTCTCCCTCCTGCCGGTAGCCAACCCCAAGTCTCCCTCCTGCCGGTAGCCAACCCCAAGTCTCCCTCCTGCCGGTAGCCAACCCAAAGTCTCCCTCCTGCCGGTAGCCAACCCAAAGTCTCCCTCCTGCCGGTAGCCAACCCCAAGTCTCCCTCCTGCCGGTAGCCAACCCCAAGTCTCCCTCCTGCCGGTAGCCAACCCCAAGTCTCCCTCCTGCCGGTAGCCAACCCCAAGTCTCCCTCCTGCCGGTAGCCAACCCCAAGTCTCCCTCCTGCCGGTAGCCAACCCCAAGTCTCCCTCCTGCCGGTAGCCAACCCCAAGTCCCCCTCCTGCCGGTAGCCAACCCCAAGTCTCCCTCCTGCCGGTAGCCAACCCCAAGTCTCCCTCCTGCCGGTAGCCAACCCCAAGTCTCCCTCCTGCCGGTAGCCAACCCCAAGTCCCCCTGCTGGTACCCAACCCCAAGTCCCCCTGCTGGTACCCAAACCCACCCCACCCCTCCTGCCGGTAGCCAACCCCACCCCTCCTGCCGGTACCCAACCCCCACCCCCTCCTGCCGGTAGCCAACCCCACCCCCTCCTGCCGGTAGCCAACCCCACCCCCTCCTGCCGGTAGCCAACCCCAAGTCCCCTCCTGCCGGTAGCCAACCCCACTCCAAGTCCCCCTCCTGCCGGTAGCCAACCCAACTCCAAGTCCCCCTCCTGCCGGTAGCCAACCCAACTCCAAGTCCCCCTCCTGCCGGTAGCCAACCCAACTCCAAGTCTCCCTCCTGCCGGTAGCCAACCCCAAGTCTCCCTCCTGCCGGTAGCCAACCCCAAGTCTCCCTCCTGCCGGTAGCCAACCCCAAGTCCCCCTGCTGGTACCCCACGTCCCCCTGCCGGTACCCCACCCCAAGTGCCCCTGCTGGTACCCCCTGCCGGTACCCAACCCCACCCCCTCCTGCCGGTACCCAACCCCACCCCAAGTCCACCTGCCGGTTCCCCACGTTCCCCTGCCGGTACCCAATCCCACCCCAAATCCCCTGCCGGTACCCAACCCCAAGTCCCCCTGCCGGTACCCAACCCCAAGTCCCCCTGCCGGTACCCAACCCCAAGTCCCCCTGCCGGTACCCAACCCCAAGTCCCCTCCTGCCGGTAGCCAACCCAACTCCAAGTCTCCCTCCTGCCGGTAGCCAACCCCAAGTCTCCCTCCTGCCGGTAGCCAACCCCAAGTCTCCTTCCTGCCGGTAGCCCACCCCACGTCCCCCTGCCGGTACCCCACCCCAAGTGCCCCTGCTGGTACCCCCTGCCGGTACCCAACCCCACCCCCTCCTGCCGGTACCCAACCCCAACCCAAGTCCACCTGCCGGTTCCCCACGTTCCCCTGCCGGTACCCAATCCCACCCCAAATCCCCTGCCGGTACCCAACCCCAAGTCCCCTGCCGGTACCCAACCCCACGTCCCCCTCCTGCCGGTAGCCAACCCCACGTCCCCCTCCTGCCGGTAGCCAACCCCACGTCCCCCCCTCCTGCCGGTAGCCAACCCCACGTCCCCTCCTGCCGGTAGCCAACCCCACGTCCCCCTCCTGCCGGTTCCCAACCCCACGTCCCCCTCCTGCCGGTTCCCAACCCCACGTCCCCCTCCTGCCGGTTCCCAACCCCACGTCCCCCTCCTGCCGGTTCCCAACCCCACGTCCCCCTCCTGCCGGTTCCCAACCCCACGTCCCCCTCCTGCCGGTTCCCAACCCCACGTCCCCCTCCTGCCGGTTCCCAACCCCACGTCCCCCTCCTGCCGGTTCCCAACCCCACGTCCCCCTCCTGCCGGTTCCCAACCCCACGTCCCCCTCCTGCCGGTTCCCAACCCCACGTCCCCCTCCTGCCGGTTCCCAACCCCACGTCCACCTGCCGGTACCCCACCCCAAGTCCACCTGCCGGTTCCAAACCCCAAGTGCCCCTGCTGGTACCCCCTGCCGGTACCCAACCACACCCCAAGTCCACCTGCCGGTACCCCCGTCCCCCTGCCGGTACCCAACCCCACCCTAAGTCCCCCTGCCGGTACCTAACCCCAAATTCCCCTGCCGGTACCCAACCCCACCCCTCCTGCCGGTACCCCACCCCAAGTCCACCTGCCGGTTCCAAACCCCAACTGCCCCTGCCGATACCCCCTGCCGGTACCCAACCCCACCAAGTCCCCTGCCGGTACCCAACCCCAAGTCCCCCTGCCGGTACCCAACCCCAAGTCCCCCTGCCGGTACCCAACCCCAAGTCCCCCTGCCGGTACCCAACCCCAAGTCCCCTGCCGGTACCCAACCCCAAGTCCCCCTGCCGGTACCCAACCCCAAGTCCCCCTGCCGGTACCCAACCCCAAGTCCCCTGCCGGTACCCAACCCCAAGTCCCCCTGCCGGTACCCAACCCCAAGTCCCCTGCCGGTACCCAACCCCAAGTCCCCCCTGCCGGTACCCAACCCCAAGTCCCCCTGCCGGTACCCAACCCCAAGTCCCCCTGCCGGTACCCAACCCCAAGTACCCCTGCCGGTACCCAACCCCAAGTCCCCCTGCCGGTACCCAACCCCAACCCACGTTCCCCTGCCGCTACCCCACCCCAAGTCCCCTGCCGGTACCCAACCCCAAGTCCCCCTGCCGGTACCCAACCCCAAGTCCCCCTGCCGGTACCCCACCCCAAGTCCCCCTGCCGGTACCCAACCCCAAGTCCCCCTGCCGGTACCCAACCCCAAGTCCCCCTGCCGGTACCCAACCCCAAGTCCCCCTGCCGGTACCCAACACAAAGTCCCCCTGCCGGTACCCAACACAAAGTCCCCCTGCCGGTACCCAACCCAAAGTCCCCCTGCCGGTACCCAACCCAAAGTCCCCCTCCTGCCGGTAGCCAACCCCACCCCAAGTCCCCCTCCTGCCGGTACCCAACCCCAAGTCCCCCTGCCGGTACCCAACCCCAAGTCCCCCTGCCGGTACCCACCCCAAGTCCCCCCTGCCGGTACCCAACACAAAGTCCCCCTGCCGGTACCCAACACAAAGTCCCCCTGCCGGTACCCAACCCAAAGTCCCCTCCTGCTGGTAGCCAATCCCACCCCAAGTCCCCTCCTGCCGGTAGCCAACCCCAAGTCCCCCTGCCGGTACCCAAACCCACCCCCCTCCTGCCGGTACCCAACCCCACCCCTCCTGCCGGTTCCCAACCCCACCCCCCCTGCCGGTTCCCAACCCCACCCCCCCTGCCGGTTCCCAACCCCACCCCCTCCTGCCGGTTCCCAACCCCACCCCCTCCTGCCGGTTCCCAACCCCAAGTCCACCTGCCGGTTCCAAACCCCAAGTCCACCTGCCAGTTCCAAACCCCAAGTCCACCTGCCAGTTCCAAACCCCAAGTGCCCCTGCTGATACCCCCCTGCCGGTACCTAACCACACCCCAAGTCCACCTGCCGCTACCCCACCCCAAGTGCCCCTGCCGGTACCCAACCCAAGTCCCCCTGCCGGTACCCAACCCAAGTCCACCTGCCGGTACCCCCACGTCCCCCTGCCGGTACCCAACCCCACCCTAAGTCCCCTGCCGGTACCTAACCCCAAATCCCCCCTGCCGGTACCCCACACCACGTCCCCCTGCCGGTACCCCACACCACGTCCCCCTGCCGGTTCCCCACCCCACATTCCCCTGCCAGTACCCCACCCCAAGTCCCCCTGCCGGTACCCAACCCCACCTCCCCCTGCCGGTACCTAACTCACGTCACCCTGCCGGTACCCAACCCACGTCCCCCTGCCGGTACCTAACCGTAACCCACGTCCCCCTGCCGGTACCAGAAGATCTACAGGAGGGAGATATTTATCCTCTTCAGACCCAAAGAAAGCAGTGTGTACTCACCAGCACCATGGCCGAGCCGCAGGTCAGCAGGATACAGAAAGCCAAGAAGACGTTGAGTGGCCAGGGGAGGCAACCCCCAGGAATGAACTGATCACTGTTACCTAGGGAACACAATCACCACCTAACTGATCGAATTGAAACAACAAGACAAAAGGCCCCTCAAATCAGTGGGTGGAACTACAGGGACCAGCAGAGACACACCTCTCACAGTATGGAACTACCGGGACCAGCAGAGACACACCTCTCACAGTATGGAACTACCAGGACCAGCAGAGACACACCTCTCACAGTATGGAACTACCAGGACCAGCAGAGACACACCTCTCACAGTATGGAACTACCAGGACCAGCAGAGACACACCTCTCACAGTATGGAACTACCAGGACCAGCAGAGACACACCTCTCACAGTATGGAACTACCAGGACCAGCAGAGACACACCTCTCACAGTATTTTTTTGAGAGGTTCCGGTTGGAGCGAGTGGTCGCATCTGCACGTCGCTCCAACGGGTAGTATAACTTTTTCATTATATTTCATTATATCACAACGGTTTGATTTGTCTTATCTTAGCAAATTCTTCTCAGCTAGCTACATAGCCGTCTTTGTATCAAAGATAATTGCGTAATTATCGTCCCCCTCCTAACGTAGTCTTTACTAGCCAGCTAGCTAACGTCCACTGATTAGCTGCACTGGAGAAACTATCACACTCAACTGAACGACTTGATTAGTTTAGTGTTAGCTAGCTACATAGCTGTCTTTGCTGTCTTCGTATCATCGTATCCAAGATAATTGTGTTGTTTAGGTTTAGAGCGTGTAGTCTTGATTAGAGTGATTATCTTAATTTACCGAGGTTAGCTAGCCAGCTATTTGTCGTCCTTAACGTAGGTGACTCTGCTAGCTAGCCAACAGCTAGCCAACGCTAGCCAACGTCTTCTGTATAGAACTCAACTACCCGGTCGCACTCACAGGTAGTATCACATTTTCACTTCATTTCATTACAGTACAACGGTTTGATTTGTTTGATCGTAGCTAGCTACTTAGCTAGCTACATAGCCGTCTTTGTATCAAAGATAATTGTGTAGTCTAGAGCGATCTTCTAGGTTCGCTAGCCATCTATTGTCGTTCTTTTAACGCAACGTAACGTAAACAACACTGCTAGCTAGCCTGCTAGCCCCCGAATAGCAACACTGCAGAAACTATTACACTCAACGGAACGACTTGATTAGTGTAGTGTCAACAACGCACCCACTGCCAGCTGGCCTACTTCAGCAGTACTGTATCATTTTAATCATTTTAGTCAATAAGATTCTTGCTACGTAGCCTTTCTGAACATTCGAGACGTGTAGTCCACTTGTCATTCAATCTCCTTTGCATTAGCGTAGCCTCTTCTGTAGCCTGTCAACTATGTGTCTGTTTATCCCTGTTCTCTCCTCTCTGCACAGACCATACAAACGCTCCTCACCGCGTGGCCCAACCCACCCTACTCTGGTGGTCCCAGCGCCACGACCCACGTGGGTTCCAGGTCTCCGGTAGCCTCTGGAACTGCCAATCTGCGGTCAACAAGGCAGAGTTCATCTCAGCCTATGCCTCCCTCCAGTCCCTCGACTTCTTGGCACTGACGGAAACATGGATCACCACAGACAACACTGCCTCCTACTGTCCTCTTCGTCCGCCCACGTGTTCTCGCACACCCGAGAGCGTCTGGTCAGCGGGGTGGTGGCACCGGGATCCTCATCTCTCCCAAGTGGTCATTCTCTCTTTCTCCCCTTACCCATCTGTCTATCGCCTCCTTTGAATTCCATGCTGTCACAGTTACTAGCCCTTTCAAGCTTAACATCCTTATCATTTATCGCCACTCCAGGTTCCCTCGGAGAGTTCATCAATGAGCTTGATGCCTTGATAAGCTCCTTTCCTGAGGACGGCTCACCTCTCACAGTTCTGGGCGACTTTAACCTCCCCACGTCTACCTTTGACTCTTTCCTCTCTGCCTCCTTCTTTCCACTCCTCTCCTCTTTTGACCTCACCCTCTCACCTTCCCCCCCTACTCCAAGGCAGGCAATACGCTCGACCTCATCTTTACTAGATGCTGTTCTTCCACTAACCTCATTGCAACTCCCCTCCAAGTCTCCGACCACTGCCTTGTATCCTTTTCCCTCTCGCTCTCATCCAACACCTCCCACACTGCCCCTACTCGGATGGTATCGCGCCGTCCCAACCTTCCCTCTCTCCCCCCGCTACTCTCTCCTCTTCCATCCTATCATCTCTTCCCTCCGCTCAAACCTTCTCCCACCTATCTCCTGATTCTGCCTCCTCAACCCTCCTCTCCTCCCTCTCTGCATCCCTTGACTCTCTATGTCCCCTATCCTCCAGGCCGGCTCGGTCCTCCCTCCCGCTCCGTGGCTCATGACTCATTGCGAGCTCACAGAACAGGGCTCCGGGCAGCCGAGCGGAAATGGAGGAAAAACCCCTCCCTGCGGACCTGGCATCCTTTCACTCCCTCCTCTCTACATTTTCCTCCTCTGTCTCTGCTGCTAAAGCCACTTTCTACCACGCTAAATTCCAAGCATCTGCCTCTAACCCTAGGAAGCTCTTTGCCACCTTCTCCTCCCTCCTGAATCCTCCGCCCCCTCCCCCCTCCTCCCTCTCTGCAGATGACTTCGTCAACCATTTTGAAAAGAAGGTCGACAACCCATCCGATCCTCGTTTGCTAAGTCAAACGACACCGCTGGTTCTGCTCACACTGCCCTACCCTGTGCTCTGACCTCTTTCTCCCCTCTCTCTCCAGATGAAATCTCGCGTCTTGTGACGGCCGGCCGCCCAACAACCTGCCCGCTTGACCCTATCCCCTCCGCTCTTCTCCAGACCATTTCCGGAGACCTTCCCCCACCTCACCTCGCTCATCAACTCATCCCTGACCGTTGGCTACGTCCCCCCGTCTTCAAGAGAGCGAGTTGCACCCCTTCTGAAAAAACCTACACTCGATCCCTCCGATGTCAACAATTACAGACCAGTATCCCTTCTTTCTTTTCTCTCCAAAACTCTTGAACGTGCCGTCCTTGGCCAGCTCTCCCGCTATCTCTCTCTGAATGACCTTCTTGATCCAAATCAGTCAGGTTTCAAGACTAGTCATTCAACTGAGACTGCTCTCCTCTGTATCACGGAGGCGCTCCGCACTGCTAAAGCTAACTCTCTCTCCTCTGCTCTCATCCTTCTAGATCTATCGGCTGCCTTCGATACTGTGAACCATCAGATCCTCCTCTCCACCCTCTCAGAGTTGGGCATCTCCGGCGCGGCCCACGCTTGGATTGCCCTACCTGACAGGTCGCTCCTACCAGGTGGCGTGGCGAGAATCTGTCTCCTCACCACGCGCTCTCACCACTGGTGTCCCCCAGGGCTCTGTTCTTGGCCCTCTCCTATTCTCGCTATACACCAAGTCACTTGGCTCTGTCATAACCTCACATGGTCTCTCTTATCATTGCTATGCAGATGACACACAATTAATCTTCTCCTTTCCCCCTTCTGATGACCAGGTGGCCATCTCTGCATGTCTGGCAGACATATCAGTGTGGATGACGGATCACCACCTCAAGCTGAACCTCGGCAAGACGGAGCTGCTCTTCCTTCCGGGAAGGACTGCCCGTTCCATGATCTATCCATCACGGTTGACAACTCCATTGTGTCCTCCTCCCAGAGCGCCAAGAACCTTGGCGTGATCCTGGACAACACCCTGTCGTTCTCAACTAACATCAAGGCGGTGGCCCGTTCCTGTAGGTTCATGCTCTACAACATCCGCAGAGTACGACCCTGCCTCACACAGGAAGCGGCGCAGGTCCTAATCCAGGCACTTGTCATCTCCCGTCTGGATTACTGCAACTCGCTGTTGGCTGGGCTCCCTGCCTGTGCCATTAAACCCCTTCAACTCATCCAGAACGCCGCAGCCCGTCTGGTGTTCAACCTTCCCAAGTTCTCTCACGTCACCCCGCTCCTCCGTTCTCTCCACTGGCTTCCAGTTGAAGCTCGCATCCGCAACAAGACCATGGTGCTTGCCTACGGAGCTGTGAGGGGAACGGCACCTCAGTACCTCCAGGCTCTGATCAGGCCCTACACCCAAACAAGGGCACTGCGTTCATCCACCTCTGGCCTGCTCGCCTCCCTACCACTGAGGAAGTACAGCTCCCGCTCAGCCCAGTCAAAACTGTTCACTCCCTGGCCCCCAATGGTGGAACAAACTCCCTCACGACGCCAGGACAGCGGAGTCAATCACCACCTTCCGGAGACACCTGAAACCCCACCTCTTTAAGGAATACCTAGGATAGGTTAAGTAATCCCTCTCACCCCACCCCCCTAAGTTTTAGATGCACTATTGTTAAGTGACTGTCCCACTGGATGTCATAAGGTGAATGCACCAATTTGTAAGTCGCTCTGGATAAGAGCGTCTGCTAAATGACTTAAATGTTAAAATGTAAAATGTATGGAACTACCAGGACCAGCAGAGACACACCTCTCACAGTATGGAACTAACAGGACCAGCAGAGACACACCTCTCACAGTATGGAACTACCAGGACCAGCAGAGACACACCTCTCACAGTATGGAACTACCAGGACCAGCAGAGACACACCTCTCACAGTATGGAACTACCAGGACCAGCAGAGACACACCTCTCACCGTATGGAACTACCAGGACCAGCAGAGACACACCTCTCACAGTATGGAACTACCAGGACCAGCACACACTGTGGAGAGCCTGAAACAATCACATCCTCACCCCTCATTGGAGGACCTGAAATATTTCAAGTATATATTCACTCCACCCTCCAGAAGGCCACAGATCCCCCTCCAGAAGGCCACAGATCCCCCTTCAGAAGGCCACAGATCCCCCTCCAGAAGGCCACAGATCCCCCTCCAGAAGGCCACAGATCCCCCTCCAGAAGGCCACAGATCCCCCTCCAGAAGGCCACAGATCACCCTCCAGAAGGCCACAGATCCCCCTCCAGAAGGCCACAGATCCCCCTCCAGAAGGCCACAGATCCCCCTCCAGAAGGCCACAGATCCCCCTCCAGAAGGCCACAGATCACCCTCCAGGCCACAGATCACCCTCCAGAAGGCCACAGATCACCCTCCAGGCCACAGATCACCCTCCAGGCCACAGATCACCCTTCTGAAGGCCACAGATCAACCCATCTTTCCCAGTATATCATCAGTCTACCATTTCCTCTCCCAATTCCTTTTTTTTTTTTTACGAGGCAAGTTAAGAACAAATCCCTTTTTATTTTTTAAGCCTTTTTTCTTCCCAATTTCCTGATATCTAATTGGTAGTTACAGTCTTGTCTCATCGCTGCAACTCCCGTACGGACTCGGGAGAGGCGAAGGTCAAGAGCCATGCGTCCTCCGAAACACAACCCAACCAAGCCGCACTGCTTCTTGACACAATGCAAATCCAACCCGGAAGCCTGCAACACCAATGTGTCGGAGGAAACACCATACACCTGACGACCTGGTCAGGGTGCACTGCACCCGGCCCGCCACAGGAGTCGCTAGTGCGCGATGAGACATGGATATCCCTCCCGGCCAATGCTGGGCCAATTGTGCATCGCCCCATGGACCTCCCGGTCATGGCCAACTTGTGTGACTTGTTAAGCACATTTTTACTCCTGAACGTATTTAGGCCATAACAAAGTGGTTGAAAACAAAACATTCCAGCTTCTCATTTTTTATTAAAATGTGTAAAAAATGTCTAAAAACACAATAGCATTATGGGGTATTGTGTGTAGGTCAGTGACAAAACTTTGAATGTAATCCATTTTAAATGCAGGCGGTAACAACATGTGGAGACAGTACAGGGGTACTTACTACAACGAGCAGGGTTGTCAGTCCTCCGACCACCAGGTTGATGGCTCTGTCCTACAAGGGAAAGAGGACATTACATGAGACAAGCCAATAACACACTGTGGCAGTCATGACATTTTGTCAGCCACTTAGTCATGAAAAAGACTGCTGTTCTCACGGTAATTAACCATTTAATTAACATAAACATGTTTAGCATCTCCAGGCCTCCACACATACAAGCCGCTGATTGGAACATCTACATTTTGAAAAGTCTAAAATATATTTTAAATAAACACCGTCACAATAAATCCATTATTGATTTTAGACAGGTTAAACGAAACATGAAGAAAATGTATTTCAGAAGGACAGAATATGAGTTGGTCTACTATATGTTATCCGGCTATGCTCAGTCATAGGCTGTAGGCTTGTTCATTGAGCTGACAAGATATGCTTATAAGTCCACCGTCATTGTTTTACATGTGATTTTATAATAGGAAGAATATAATTTAGTTGAATAACATAGGAAAGGATATTTTTCCCATTCCGGAGCAGAGCCACATATAACGTGGCTATGTTGAGTGTAAAAGTGTTCACTTGAAACAGATCCCATGCCCTAGATTGAGTTATTTGAAACAGATCCCATGCCCTAGATTGAGTTATTTGAAACAGATCCCATGCCCTAGATTGAGTTATTTGAAACAGATCCCATGCCCTAGATTGAGTTATTTGAAACAGATCCCATGCCCTAGATTGAGTTATTTGAAACAGATCCCATGCCCTAGATTGAGTTATTTGAAACAGATCCCATGCCCTAGATTGAGTTATTTGAAACAGATCCCATGCCCTAGATTGAGTTATTTGAAACAGATCCCATGCCCTAGATTGAGTTATTTGAAACAGATCCCATGCCCTAGATTGAGTTATTTGAAACAGATCCCATGCCCTAGATTGAGTTATTTGAAACAGATCCCATGCCCTAGATTGAGTTATTTGAAACAGATCCCATGCCCTAGATTGAGTTATTTGAAACAGATCCCATGCCCTAGATTGAGTTATTTGAAACAGATCCCATGCCCTAGATTGAGTTATTTGAAACAGATCCCATGCCCTAGATTGAGTTATTTGAAACAGATCCCATGCCCTAGATTGAGTTATTTGAAACAGATCCTATGCCCCAGGTGGAGTTATTTGAAACATCCTATGCCCTATTTTTTTTCTACCTTTTATTTAACCAGGTAGGCCAGTTGAGAACAAGTAACTCATTTACAACTGCGACCTGGCCAAGATCAAGCAAAGCAGTGCGACACAAACACAGTTACACATGGAATTAACGTACAGTCCATAACACAATAGGAAAACAATCTATATACAGTGTTTGCAAATGAGGTAAGATTAGGGAGGTAAGGCCGTTAGTGGCGAAGTAATTACAATACAGCAATTAAACACTGGAGTGATGGATGTATAGAACATGAATGTGCAAGTAGAGATACTGGGGTGCAAAGGAGTAAAAAAAATCATTAATACAGTATGGGGATGAGGTAGTTGGATGGGCTATTTACAGATGGGCTGTGTACAGGTGCAGTGATCTGTGAGCTGCTCTGACAGCCGATGCTTAAAGCTAGTGAGGGAGATATGGGTCTCCAGCTTCAGTGATTTTTTTTTGCAATTCGTTCCAGTCATTGGCAGCAGAGAACTGGAAGGAAAGGCGGCCAAAGTTGGAATAGGCTTTGGGGGTTACCAGTGAAATATACCTGCTGGAGCGTGTGCTACGGGTGGGTGCTGCTATGGTGACCAGTGAGCTGAGATAAGGCGGGGCTTTACCTAGCAGAGACTTATAGATTACCTGCAGCCAGTGGGTTTGGCGAGGAATATGAAGCGAGGGCCAGCCAACGAGAGCACTCAGGTCGCAGTGGTGGGTAGTATATTGGGCTTTGGTGACAAAACAGATGGCACTGTGATACACTACTCAGCAAATTGGATGTAGAGCTATTTTATCGCCGAAGTCAAAAATCGGTAGGATGGTCAGTTTTACGAGGGTGTTTGGCAGCATTGAAGGATGGCAGCATGAATGAAGGATGCTTTATTGCGAAATAGGAGGCCGATTCTAGATTTAATTTTGTATTGGAGATGCTTAATGTGAGTCTGGAAGGAGAGTTTACAGTCTTACCAGACACCTAGGTATTTATAGTTGTCCACATATTCTAAGTCAGAACCGTCAGAGTAGTGTTGCTGGACGGGCGGGCAGGTGCGGGCAGCGATCGGTTGTAGACATTGCATTTAGTTTTACTGGCATTTAAGAGCAGTTGGAGGCCACGGAAGGAGAGTTGTCTGGCATTGAAGCTCGTCTGGAGGTTAGTTACGGTGTCCAAAGAAGAGCCAGAAGGACACAAAATGGTGTCACTAGCAGCAAGAGCGACACAAAATGGTGTCACTAGCAGCAAGAGCGACACAAAATGGTGTCACTAGCAGCAAGAGCGACACAAAATGGTGTCATCTGCGTAGAGGTGGATCAGATAATCACCAGCAGCAAGAGCGACATCATTAATGTATACAGATAAAAGAGTCGGCCCGAGAATTGAACCCTGTGGCACCCCCATAGAGACTGCCAGAGGTCCAGACAACAGGTCCTCTGATTTGACCCTAGGTTCAGTTATTTGGAACAGGTCCTATACCCTAGGTTCAGAGTTATTTGGCAACTGTAGTTTTGAATGATACAAACGTTAGAATGACCTAGAAAAACAACACATATGGGCTGCTTGATGTGACTAGGCTGTTGATAATTTGAGAACATTGCAGAGAATGCTTGCCCTCTGTTTTTTGCCTAAGGCTACACATGCGGTTCTCTCATCAACTGATCATATTGTCACCCATCTGACTATTCGCAATTTCATCTGGTCTTTACTAATACGGTGCATTTGGAAAGTATTCAGACCCCTCAACTTTTTCCACATTGTTAGGTTACAGCCTTATTCTACAATTGATTCAATAGTTTTTTCCCCTCAATCCACACACAACACCCTATGACGACAAAGCATAAAACACGTTTAGATATACATTTGCTACAATAACATAATTGGAAATATAACATTGACATTAGTATTCAGACCCTTTACTCAGTACTTTGTTGAAGCACCTTTGGCAGCAATTACAGCCTCGAGTCTTCTTGGGTCTTGACGCTACAAGCTTGGCACACCTATATTTAGGGAGTTTCTCCCATTCTTCTCTGCAGATCCTCTCAAGCTCTGTCAGGTTGGATGGGGAGCATCGCTGCTCAGCTATTTTCTGGTCTCTCCAGAGATGTTCAAGTCCAGGCTCTGGCTGCGCCACTCATGGACATTGAGACTTGTCCAGAAGTTGCACCTTCGCCCCAGTCTGAGGTCCTGAGCAGGTTTTCCTCAAGGTACTTTCCTCCATTCATCTTTCCCTCAAGCCTGACGTCCCCACAGCATGATGCTGCCACCACCATGCTTCGCAGTAGGTATGGTGACAGGTTTCCTCCAGACGTGATGCTTGGCATTCAGGCCAAAGAGTTCAATCTTGGTTTCATCAAACCAGAGAATCTTGTATCTCATGGTCTGAGTCTTTAGGTGCCTTTTGCCAACTCCAAGCGGGCTGTCATGTGCCTTTTACTGAGGAGTGGCTTCCGTCTGACCAACCTACCATAAAGGCCTGATTGGTGGAGTGCTGCAGAGATGGTTGTCCTTCTGGAAGGTTCTCCCATCTCCACAGAGGAACTCTGGAGCTTAGCCAGAGTAACCATCGGGTTCTTGGTCACCTCCCTGACCAAGGACCTTCTCCCCCGATTGCTCAGTTTGGCCAGGCGGCCAGCTCTAGGAAGAGTCGTTGTGGTTCCAAACTTCTTCCATTTAAGAATGATGGAGGCCACTGTGTTCTTGGAGCCTTCAGTGCTGCAGAAATGTTTGGGTACCCTTCCCCAGATCTGTGTCTCGACCACAATCCTCTCCTTCTACGGACAATTCCTTCAACCTCATGGCTTGGGTTTTGCTCTGACATGCACTGTCAACTGTGGGACCGTTCTCTCCCAGACTCAAGGATAGACATGTTGCAGTAGAGGCTCGACCAGTTATGTACCAAAGACATCATAAATCAGTTTAAAATCATGTGCAATATGTATTGTATAACAGCACAATCATGATTTTATTTTTTTGGGGGGGTGGGGGCTCATATACAGGCCTATGAATGAGCTGTCAGATGGTCTATGGGTGTTCTGAATTAATCATCACCTTAGAAAGCACTGTCCATTTCATTGTGTTGGGCTTTGGAACAGCATCCACAACGACCATGTTATACACTGGTTCAACCTGCTGTTGAACATGGAGCCATTAGGACCCGATGGTTAGAGGGACATGGAGCCATTAGGACCCGATGGTTAGGGGGACATGGAGCCATTAGGACCTGATGGTTAGAGGGACATGGAGCCAATAGGACCTGATGGTTAGAGGGACATGGAGCCATTAGGACCTGATGGTTATAGGACCTGATGGTTATAGGGACATGGAGCCATTAGGACCTGATGGTTAGAGGGACATGGAGCCATTAGGACCTGATGGTTAGAGGGACATGGAGCCATTAGGACCTGATGGTTAGAGGGACATGGAGCCATTAGGACCTGATGGTTATAGGGACATGGAGCCAATATGACCTGATGGTTAGAGGGACATGGAGCCATTAGGACCTGATGGTTATAGGGACATGGAGCCAATAGGACCTGATGGTTAGAGGGACATGGAGCCATTAGGACCTGATGGTTATAGGACCTGATGGTTATAGGGACATGGAGCCAATAGGACCTGATGGTTAGAGGGACATGGAGCCATTAGGACCTGATGGTTAGAGGGACATGGAGCCAATAGGACCTGATGGTTAGAGGGACATGGAGCCAATAGGACCTGATGGTTAGAGGGACATGGAGCCATTAGGACCTGATGGTTATAGGACCTGATGGTTATAGGGACATGGAGCCATTAGGACCTGATGGTTAGAGGGACATGGAGCCAATAGGACCTGATGGTTGTTAGTGAGTTAGGTACTACCAACGCATGTCCAGAGTGCAGAAGAGGAGACTCAAGACTGTGGGTGTGGCGGTAATATGGTCACCGCAACAGCCACACACACACACACACACACACACACACACACACACACACACACACACACACACACACACACACACACACACCCGAGCAGAGGTTTCTCCAAACAGCAGTCTGTTGTCAAGGCCGCTGGTGCCATATGTTCTGGTGGTGAAATCATTGGTAGTGAAGTCATCCATGGCTCAGCAGCTCCACCCCATGGACACACAGAGGAACTGCATGCTAGTGGCTCCACAGGGGCAGGCCTTACCGGACAGGAAGCAGGGCCAGCCAACCAGATGCCTGACCTGAAGGGTGGAAGGAATAGGAGAGGGAAGTTAATAGCCTGTCCCTCACCCCATAAAGGGACTGGCTAAAATATCCCCCTCTTCTCATACTTCCCTTTCTGATCCCCCTATTCCTTTACCACCTCTCTCTCCTTGATCCCCTCTCATCTCTGACCCCAGCCCAATCCCAAATCCCCCCCTAGATGTTATCATGTTTCTTCTCTATCCCAGCTCCAGCCCAGCTCTACCCTAGCTCTAGCCCAGCCCTACCCTAGCTCCAGTCCAGCTCTACCCTAGCTCTAGCCCAGCCCTACCCTAGCTCTAGCCCAGCCCTACCCTAGCTCTACCCTAGCTCTAGCCCAGCCCTAGCTCTAGCCCAGCCCTACCCCAGCTCTACCCCTAGCCCAGCAGTATGTTACTGCACGGTGCAGAAGACCATTCTAGGCCAGCTCTACCCTAAGCCCTAGCCCAGCTCTTCCCTAGCTCTAGCCTAATCCCAGCCCTACCCTAGCCCAGCTCTAGCATAAACCCAGCTCTTCCCTAGCTCTAGCCCTATCGCAGCATTACCCTAGCCCAGCTCTAGTCCAGCAGTATGTTACTGCACGGTGCAGAAGACCATTCTAGGCCAGCTCTACCCTAAGCCCTAGCCCAGCTCTAGCCCTATCCCAGCCCTACCCTAGCTCTAGCCTAAGCCCTAGCCCAGCTCTTCCCTATCCCAGCCCTACCCTAGCTCTATCCCAGCCCTAGCCCAGCTCTAGCCTAAGCCCTAGCCCTTCCCTAGCTCTAGCCCTGTCCCAGCCCAGCAGTATGTTACTGCACGGTGCAGAAGACCATTCTAGGCCAGCTCTACCCTAAGCCCTAGCCCAGCTCTACCCTAGCTCTAGCCCTACCCTAGTCCAGCTCTAGCCTAAGCCCAGCTCTTTCCTATCCCAGCCCTACAGCCCAGCAGTATGTTACTGCACGGTGCAGAAGACCATTCTAGGCCAGAGAGCAGAGACTGTTTCCTGTTGCAACAACATTCTGGGTGAAAAGGCAGAATTCCTGAGGCAGCTTTGTGCTCCAAACCCACAAGAAACAAGAGGTCCATTATGACATGGGAACTAGCTGCTACTCTCTAGCCTCCAGCTCCATCCCAGCCTGGGCTACATAACACATCATAACCCTAAGAGCTGCTGCATGGGATCATGTGAACAGCTACACTGAAAACAACAGCAATCCCCCAACCGGAGTCTAAATGGCCTTGCTAGTTACAAACATTTTTATATATATATATATATATATATATATATATATATATATATATATATATATATATATATTATATATATATATATTTGTTTACCTTTATTTAACTAGGCAAGTCAGTTAAATATTTTATTTGACGGCCTACCGGGGAACAGTGGGTTAACTGCCTTGTTCAGGGGCAGAATGACAGATACCTGCCGCCCCAACCTGCCGGGCTACCTGCCGCCCCAACCTGCCGGGCTACCTGCCGCCCCAACCTGCCGGGCTACCTGCCGGGCTACCTGCCGGGCTACCTGCCGCCCCAACCTGCCTGGCTACCTGCCGGGCTACCTGCCGCCCCAACCTGCCTGGCTACCTGCCGCCACAACCTGCCTGGCTCCCTGCTGCCCCAACCTGCCTGGCTACCTGCCGGGCTACCTGCCACCCCAACCTGCCTGGCTACCTGCCTCCCCAACCTGCCGCCCCAACCTGCCGGGCTACCTGCCGCCCCAACCTGCCGGGCTACCTGCCGCCCCAACCTGCCTGGCTACCTGCCGGGCTACCTGCCGCCCCAACCTGCCTGGCTACCTGCCGGGCTACCTGCCCAACCCCAACCTGCCGGGCTACCTGCCGCCCCAACCTGCCGGGCTACCTGCCTCCCCAACCTGCCTGGCTACCTGCCGGGCTAGGACATACGGGAAACCAACCGGCTAGAACATACGGGAAACCAACCGGGCTAGGACATACGGGAAACCAACCGGGCTAGGACATACGGGAAACCAACCGGGCTAGGACATACGGGAAACCAACCGGGCTAGGACATACGGGAAACCAAATCCAGGCACTTGTCATCTCCCGCTGGAACTGCACCGCCGGGCTAGGACATACGGGAAACCAACCGGACTAGGACATACTGGAAACCAACCGGACTAGGACATACGGGAAACCAACTAACTAGGACATACGGGAAACCAACCGGACTAGGACATACTGGAAACCAACCGGACTAGAACATACGGGAAACCAACCGGACTAGGACATACGGGAAACCAACCGGACTAGGACATACGGGAAACCAACCGGACTAGGACATACGGGAAACCAACCGGCTAGGACATACGGGAAACCAACCGGGCTAGGACATACGGGAAACCAACCGGGCTAGGACATACGGGAAACCAACCGGGCTAGGACATACGGGAAACCAACCGGGCTAGGACATACGGGCTAGGAAACCAACCGGGCTAGGACATACGGAAACCAACCGGGCTGGGACATACGGACATACGAAACCAACCGGGCTGGGACATACGGGAAACCAACCGGGCTGGGACATACGGGAAACCAACCGGGCTGGGACATACGGGAAACCAACCGGGACATACGGAAACCAACCGGGCTGGGACATACGGGAAACCAACCGGGCTGGGACATACCAACCGGGAAACCAACCGGGCTAGGACATACGGGAAACAAACCGGCTAGGACATACGGAAACCAACCGGGCTGGGACATACGGGGGCTGGGAACCAACCGGGCTGGGACATACGGGAAACCAACCGGGCTAGGACATACGGGAAACCAACCGGGCTGGGACATACGGGAAACCAACCGGGCTAGGACATACGGGAAACCAACCGGGCTGGGACATACGGGAAACCAACCGGGCTAGGACATAAACGGGAAACCAACCGGGCTGGGACATACGGGAAACCAACCGGGCTGGGACATACGGGAAACCAACCGGGCTGGGACATACGGGAAACCAACCGGGCTGGGACATACGGGAAACCAACCGGGCTGGGACATACGGAAACCAACCGGCTAGGACAAAACCAACCGGGCTAGCTAAATCACTTGTAAATAGTCGGCTAACAGCTGGTAATCGTTAGGCTTGCTAGCTAGTTTAGCTGTGTTGGGCGCTGACCTCGCAAATCTTAACATTCATTTTAAACACTCATCAAAGCTCCCAAAACATATCTACGTGTTTAATATTAGCCGGCTAGCTAGTAAGCCTGCTGGTTATCTAACGGCAGTTTGTTACTGATAGCATGTCCGCTAACAATAACACTACTAGGATCAGCTGCTCAAAACACCCATTTCAAAGGTTGAACCAAACGTCTACTTTGTTTCAATGTACTTACGTGTCAGAGCATAACAAGAGGTTGTGTTTCAGATGAATATGTGTCAACTACTTGTCACTTATCCAGTGTCTCCAAAACTTCCAGGAGCAAAATGATTCTGATCGGCTCAACCAGAAATTACAGCCGGGCAGCTTAAAGGGAACGTGACAGTACTCTTAAAGGGAAAATATCTTATTATGGCGGTACACATTTTGGCAAGAGTTGACATGATTCAATACAGTGTACTAACCTATTTCACATGCATTAATGGGTCTGTTTTAATTGATTTGATGAGTGTAGATTAATGCAAACCTTTTTTAGGGACACCATTCGGCAGAAATGTTTGTGGAAATCCCAGTGGTGGAAAAAGTACCCAATTTGTCATACTTGAGTAAAAGTATAGATACCTTTAATACCTTAAGTAAAAGTCACCCAGTAAAATACTACTTGAGTAAAAGTCTAAAAGTATTTGGTTTTAAATATACTTAAGTATCAAAAGTAGATTTCATTGCTAAAATATACTTAAATATCAAAAGTAAAAGTATAAATTGTTGTTTTGAAAATGTATTGATAGCCAGGGGCACACTCCAACACTCAGACATTATTTACAAAACATACATGTGTTTAGTGAGTCCGCCAGAACATACCCAGTAGGGATGACCTCACATTCTCTTGATAAGTGTGTCAATTTCACCATGTTCCTGTTCTGCTAAGCATTCACAATGTAAAGAGTGCTTTGGGTTGTCAGGGAAAATGTATGGAATAAAAAGTACAATATTGTCTTTAGGGATGTAGTGAAGTAAAAGTTGTAAAAAAATATGAATAGTAAAGTACAGATACCCAGAAAAACTACTTAAGTAGAACTTTCCAGTAATTTTACTGAAATACTTTACACCTGTGGAAAATCCAGTCGTTATCTTCATATCATATGAATGATCATTGTAGACTTGTAAGTATATTCGTCAGGACCAATACTTAACCCAAATAGTTGTAGTGTTTTACCCACCTGCTAACTGTCATACCAGTTCAGCTCTCAGTCCACTCTAATTGAGCCCCATATCCCCACAGGAGTACCCAGGAGGATGCAGCTTTACACAACATTCATATAGAAATGTATGTTTATAGAATAACCATGAATGTCATGTAGCAGAACATGTGCTCAGCAGCTCTATGTTGTATTTGGGAGTACTGGTATATGTGAATCATAGTTAGTGTACTGGTATGTGAATATCCCTGTTAGGGGTCAGACTTTAGGTATTTTATTTTGTTGACAGTAATCCCAGTCCTCATACTAACGTCACAATATCACATGATGAGGGTGTGATAGCCCCAGTCTATAATCCCCTCTCACACAGTTCAATAGTTCATCTGGATCCACAACAAAACACTCATCAAAAGGACCCTTATAACACACACATACCTCCCATCACAGGTTCACACACATCAGACAGCTTCAGCCTCACACCCTTTATTCAGTGAACTGGTCTACATTCCACAGCTGGGATGATGCTGCCTTCCTTCCTACAGACGTCTTCTTCAAAAACATGTCAAAAGATATTCAAAATGGAAAAGAGATTGCTGGACACCCCTGACTTAATATGCATAGACCTTCACTTTATGGACTTCCCGGTCTTCACATTCTCTTTTTCTGTTGTAGTAATAGAATGTGTTGTCTCGACGCTGAAGCTTCTTCACAAACCCAGTCTCAGGCCACCTGTCGATCTAAGACAAAGAAGCAATGCCACAGTGACACATTCATCTTGTAGTGAACCAACTGTCAGTGGCAATGCTTTTAGCCAGTGATAAGGATTCATTTAAGTTGTTTACCAAGTCAACTTGCTTTACTTGTTTGTATTCCAGTTCATCTCTGTAGCCTGCCTGTTGGAATCTGTATAAGTTCTCCACCTCGTCAGTCCATTGTTTGGCTCTGCTCATGGACTTTGGCGTTGCGTTGCCATCTAAGTAGGCTGCACAAGACATTATGCTGCAGAGAGGATGTCCGCAGGCGACCTACAGGAGCAAATAGTGGGCTCAGTTAGTTCAAGTATCTCTATATACTGACATGACAGTCATGGACACTGAAATACATAAAGGAAAACTAAATAAACAATAAAACACAATGTTAAAAGAATGTCAATTACATAGTAGGTTATATGGGGAGGGGCATCCTGAATATGAATTAGGTGGCAGAAGTAGGGCTGATTTTCTATTTCTCCCCGTCCTCCTGTCCTGGGGGACAGAGAGCAGATGGGTGCAGCAGGTGGTTCTGCCTACCACTTGTCAGATAGCCAGTCTCGGTACAGGAAATAGTAGAGGGGAGAGCAGGCAGAACTGCTCTCTTAATTCTTACAGACTAACCATCTTATTGCCGAAAACATTTTATCTATACATTTCTTAAAGCTGATTTCAGTTTTAATATTCGTGCCCGAAACCAATCGAATTGAATTTGCACAGTAACGTCGCCAAACGTACAGTAGCTAACTAGCTAACGCCAATATTTGAATTAAACTTGCTAGCACTAGCTTCAGGCTATGATATAATATAGAAGTCACAGTTAGAAAATAGACTGAATCTGGCTAGCTAGCTATACATTTGTTTCTCAGTTGGATTAAGTAGCTGATACCACATGTTACTTACAGCTGAACGGAGCAAAACTCACAGATCCAAGAGATGATGACGAGGAGGCTTGTCTTTAGTTGCCTAGCAACCCAACCTTCCCTCCTTCCTTCCTTCCTTCCTTCCTTCTTCTTCTTTAACAAGGTGTTGTTATGGTAATACTGGTAGCACAGATATATGCTAGCAACCCAACCTTCCCTCCTTCCTTCCTTCCTTCCTTCCTTCCTTCCTTCCTTCCTTCCCTCCTTCCTTCCTTCCTTCCTTCCTTCCTTCCTTCCTTCCTTCCTTCCTTCCTTCCTTCCTTCTTCTTCTTCTTCTTTAACAAGGTGTTGTTATGGTAATACTGGTAGCACAGATATATACTAGCAACCCAAACTTCCTTCCTTCCTTCCTTCCTTCCTTCCTTCCTTCCTTCCTTCCTTCCTTCCTTCCTTCCTTCCTTCCTTCTTCTTCTTTAACAAGGTGTTGTTATGGTAATACTGGTAGCACAGATATATGCTAGCAACCCAACCTTCCTTCCTTCTTCTTCTTTAACAAGGTGTTGTTATGGTAATACTGGTAGCACAGATATATGCTAGCAACCCAACTTTCCTTCTTCTTCTTCTTCTTCTTCTTCTTCTTCTTCTTCTTCTTCTTCTTCTTCTTCTTCTTCTTCATTAACAAGGTGTTGTTATGGTAATACTGGTAGCACAGATAAATGCTGGTAAAGTAGTTATTGTGAGCAGGTTTAAATTCAGATACAATGCTGACAGTGGAAACGTTTTGTCTCCCATCCACTAGGTGGCTTAGCTAACAACAGCTATTCAAGTATCCTGACCAAAATGCGCCGAAATGTCAGCTAGTCAACAAAGTTGAGGAAACTAATTGGAGCCAATCTTCAGTCAAAATGAGTTCGTTCGCGGGTCGCATGAAGGAGTATCCCAACATGTCCCTGGATCGGTTTGACAGGGAGAATCTACATGCAAGGGCTTATTTTCTATCTCACTGCCACAAAGGTAAAGAAAGACTCAGATCGAGTGAGAGCCAAACAGCAGTTAGCTAAAGATAACTAGCCAGTATGTGCTCTTAACTGGCACACAGTGGACATGTAACTAGCTAACGTTAGCTCTACTTACATCATGTATTTTCTGCAGATCACATGAAGGGGCTGAAGGGGCCTCTATTGAAAAGAAAGTTGAAATTCAGGTGATATCGCGTTTTATTTTGATGGTGTGAAAGTTCAGTGAAACAAAGGATGGCTAACTGATGTTGAAGGTCTAATGTTACTGTCTTTGTTCCAGTCTGACAGTCAAACTGTACTGTTCATTTGTTCCAGTCTGACAGTCAAACTGTACTGTTCATTTGTCCCAGTCTGACAGTCAAACTGTACTGTTCATTTGTTCCAGTCTGACAGTCAAACTGTACTGTTCATTTGTTCCAGTCTGACAGTCAAACTGTACTGTTCATTTGTTCCAGTCTGACAGTCAAACTGTACTGTTCATTTGTTCCAGTCTGACAGTCAAACTGTACTGTTCATTTGTTCCAGTCTGACAGTCAAACTGTACTGTTCATTTGTTCCAGTCTGACAGTCAAACTGTACTGTTCATTTGTTCCAGTCTGACAGTCAAACTGTACTGTTCATTTGTTCCAGTCTGACAGTCAAACTGTACTGTTCATTTGTTCCAGTCTGACAGTCAAACTGTACTGTTCATTTGTTCCAGTCTGACAGTCAAACTGTACTGTTCGTTTGTAACTAAGGAACTGTTGCTGAGCAATCCAAAATATGCCTTCTGGGAAGATCACATAGTAAGTAGTTAATTGTCAAAAATCTTAGTTATGGACCTATTGCTAGGCAACATGTGTTTTGTGTAATGTTGACGTGCTTCTGTTTGTCTAGGTTGCTTTGGAACTGGAGAGTCCCACACTAATCACTTTAATAGACGAGGCTTCAGGAGAGGTACGACACCGGTTCATCATCACAACATATATAGGGTCATAAGGGCTGATCGCTGTCAGTTTGCTATATGACTGACTCTTTGATGACTGATATTGTGTGTGGGTGTGTGTCCACAGAGAGAAGAACTTGTGGTGACTCTGCTTCCTGCAGGTCACTGTCCAGGCTCGGTGATGTGAGTATTGTGTGTGCGTGCATGTATGTGTGCTTATGTGCTATCACCTAGCTTGTGTTTGTGGTATCACCTAGCTTGTGTTTGTGGTGTCACCTAGCTTGAGTTTGTGCTATCACCTAGCTTGTGTTTGTGCTATCACCTAGCTTGTGTTTGTGCTATCACCTAGCTTGTGTTTGTGCTATCACCTAGCTTGTGTTTGTGCTATCACCTAGCTTGTGTTTGGTGTCACCTAGCTTGTGTATGTGGTGTCACCTAGCTTGTGTATGTGGTGTCACCTAGCTTGTGTATGTGGTGTCACCTAGCTTGTGTATGTGGTGTCACCTAGCTTGTGTATGTGGTGTCACCTAGCTTGTGTATGTGGTGTCACCTAGCTTGTGTTTGTGGTGTCACCTAGCTTGTGTTTGTGGTGTCACCTAGCTTGTGTTTGTGGTGTCACCTAGCTTGTGTTTGTGGTGTCACCTAGCTTGTGTTTGTGGTATCACCTAGCTTGTGTTTGTGATATCACCTAGCTTGTGTTTGTGGTGTCACCTAGCTTGTGTGTGTTTCTGGTAATATGACGTATCACCTAGCTTGTGTTTGTGGTGTCACCTAGCTTGTGTTTGTGGTATCACCTAGCTTGTGTTTGTGGTATCACCTAGCTTGTGTGTGTGGTATCACCTAGCTTGTGTGTGTTAGTTAGACTTGGGTGATATACAGCTACTGCGTTCTGGGGTATTTAGAAATAGCGACAGTGTGATATTTTTGGGGCTGAGGGCCCTCTAACGCTCTGAGCCTCGCGGGGGTGCATTCTACGCCACTGTTTCTATCATTTCCCTAGCTAAGATGTACTGACTAAATTATCTCAGGGGTGCCTGCTACACCACTGTTTCTATCATTTCCCTAGCTAAGATGTACTGACTAAATGATCTCAGGGGTGCATGCTACACCACTGTTTCTAACTATCATTTCCCTAGCTAAGATGTACTGACTAAATTATCTCAGGGGTGCCTGCTACGGCACTGTTTCTATCATTTCCCTAGCTAAGATGTACTGACTAAATGATCTCAGGGGTGCCTGCTACGCCACTGTTTCTATCATTTCCCTAGCTAAGATGTACTGACTAAATGATCTCAGGGGTGCATGCTACACCACTGTTTCTAACTATCATTTCCCTAGCTAAGATGTACTGACTAAATTATCTCAGGGGTGCCTGCTACGGCACTGTTTCTATCATTTCCCTAGCTAAGATGTACTGACTAAATGATCTCAGGGGTGCAACTCAATATTACAAAGGTGAGTGTACAAACAATAAGAACACCTTCCTAATATTGAGTTGCCCCCAATTTGTTGGGGCGTGGACACTATAAGATGTCAAAAGCTTTCCACAGGGAAGCTGACCCAATGATTCCCACAGTTGTGTCAAGTTGGCTGGATGTCCTCTGGGTGGTGGACCATTCTTGATACACACAGGAAACTGTTGAGTGTGAGAAACCCAGCAACGTTGCAGTTCTTGACTCAAACCGCTGCGCTTGGCACCTACTACCATATGCCATTCAAAGGCACTTAAATCTCTTGTCTTGCCCGTTCACCCTCTGAATGGCACACATACACAATCCATGTCTCATTTATCTCAGGGCTTAAAAATCCTTCTTTAACACGTCTCCTCCCCTTCATCAACACTGATTGAAATGGATTTAACAAAGTGACAGTGATACGGGATCATAGCTTTCACCTGGCCAGTCTGTCATGGAAAGAGCAGGTGTTCTTAATGTTTTGTGTACAGGCGCACCGGTTTGCGTCATGAACAGTTTCCCGTGTGTATCAAGAACTAGTACTGTGTTATTAGTATATATTAGTACCAGTCAAAAGTTTGGACACCTACTCATTCAAGGGGTTTTCTTTATTTTTTACTATTTTATACATTGTAAAATAGTGAAGACATCAAAACTATGAAATAACACAATCAAAAAAGTGTTAAACAAATCTAAATATATATTTTAGATTCTTCAAAGTAACCATCCTTTGCCTTTGACAGATTTGCACACTCTTGGCATTCTCTCAACCAGCTTCACCTGGAATGCTTCTCCAACAGTCTTGAAGGAGTTCCCACATATGCTGAGCACTTGTTGGCTGCTTTTGCTTCACTCTGCAGTCCAACTCATCCCAAACCATCTCAATTGGGTTGAGGTCTGTTGATTGTGGAAGCCAGGTCATCTAATGCAGCACTCAATCACTCTCCTTCTTGGTCAAATAGCCCTTCACAGCTTGGAGGTGTTTTGGGTCATTGTCCTGTTGAAAAACAAATTATATTCCCCTAAGCGCAGACCAGATGGGATGGCGTATCATTGCAGAATGCTTTGGTAGCCATGCTGGTTTTTTAATTTTTCCTTTATTTAACCAGGCAAGTCAGTTAAGAACATATTCTTATTTTCAATGACGGCCTGGGAACAGTGGGTTAACTGCCTGTTCAGGGGCAGAACGACAGATTTGTACCTTGTCAGCTCGGGGGTTTGAACTCGCAACCTTCCGGTTACTAGTCCAACGCTCTAACCACTAGGCTACGCTGCCGTTTAGTGTGCTTTGAATTCTAAATAAATCACGAACCAGATGGGATTGCTTATCACTGCAGAAGCTGTGGTTGCCATGCTGATTAAGTGTGCCTTGAATTCTAAATAAATCACAGACAGTGTCACCAGCAAAGCACCATCACACCTCCTCCTCCTCCATGCTTCACGGTGGGAACCACACATGTGGAGATCATCTGTTCACCTACTCAGCGTCTCACAAAGACACGGCGGTTGGAACCAAAAAATATACAATTTGGACTCATCAGCCAGTCTAATGTCCATTGCTTGTGTTTCTTGGCCCAAGCAAGGCTCTTGTTATTATTGGTGTCATTTAGTAGTGGTTTCTTTGCAGCAATTCGACCATGAAGACCTGATTCGGGGCGGCAGGTAGCCTAGTGGTTAGTGTTGGGCCATTAACCGAAAGGTTGGTGGATTGAATCACCGAGCTGCCCCTGAACAAGGCAGTTAACCCACTGTTCCCCTGAACAAGGCAGTTAACCCACTGTTCCCCTGAACAAGGCAGTTAACCCACTGTTCCCCTGAACAAGGCAGTTAACCCACTGTTCCCCTGAACAAGGCAGTTAACCCACTGTTCCCCTGAACAAGGCAGTTAACCCACTGTTCCCCCTGAACAAGGCAGTTAACCCACTGTTCCCCCTGAACAAGGCAGTTAACCCACTGTTCCCCCTGAACAAGGCAGTTAACCCACTGTTCCCCCTGAACAAGGCAGTTAACCCACTGTTCCCCCTGAACAAGGCAGTTAACCCACTGTTCCCCCTGAACAAGGCAGTTAACCCACTGTTCCCCCTGAACAAGGCAGTTAACCCACTGTTCCCCCTGAACAAGGCAGTTAACCCACTGTTCCCCCTGAACAAGGCAGTTAACCCACTGTTCCCCCTGAACAAGGCAGTTAACCCACTGTTCCCCCTGAACAAGGCAGTTAACCCACTGTTCCCCCTGAACAAGGCAGTTAACCCACTGTTCCCCCTGAACAAGGCAGTTAACCCACTGTTCCCCCTGAACAAGGCAGTTAACCCACTGTTCCCCTGAACAAGGCAGTTACCCCACTGTTCCCCTGAACAAGGCAGTTAACCCACTGTTCCCCTGAACAAGGCAGTTAACCCACTGTTCCTAGGCTGTCATTGTAAATAAGAAGTTGTTCTTAACTGACTTGCCTAGTTAAATAAAAATGAAAAAGATCACGTAGTCTCCTCTGAACAGTTGATGTTGAGATGTGTCTGTTACTTGAACTTTGTTTTGGCTGCAATTTCTGAGGCTGGTAACTAATGAACTGATCCTCTGCAGCAGAGGTAACTCTGGGTCTTCCTTTCCAATCTGAGGCTGGTAACTCTAATGAACTGATCCTCTGCAGCAGAGGTAACTCTGGGTCTTCCTTTCCAATCTGAGGCTGGTAACTAATGAACTGATCCTCTGCAGCAGAGGTAACTCTGGGTCTTCCTTTCCAATCTGAGGCTGGTAACTCTAATGAACTGATCCTCTGCAGCAGAGGTAACTCTGGGTCTTCCATTCCTGTGGCGGTCCTCATGAGAGACAGTTAACTCTAATGAACTGATCCTCTGCAGCAGAGGTAACTCTGGGTCTTCCTTTCCTGTGGTGGTCCTCATGAGAGCCAGTTTCATAATTGCGCTTGATGGTTTTTGCAACTGCACTTGAAAAATGTTGAAAGTACATTACATTTTCTGGATTGACTGACCTTCATGTCTTAAAGTAATGTTGATCATTTCTCTTTGCTCATTTGAAATGTTCTTGCCAAAATATAGACTCTTTTACCAAATAGGGCTATGTTCTGTATACCACCCATACCTTTTCACAACACAACTGATTGGCTCAAATGCATTAACACTTAGCAAGGCACACCTGTTGATTTAAATGGATTCCAGGTGACTACCTCATGAAACTGGTTGAGAGAATGCCAAGAGTGTGCAATGCTGTCATCAAGGCAAAGGGTGGCTACTTTGAAGAATCTCAAATATAATTTAACACTTTTTTGGTTTCTACATGATTCCATATGTGTTATTTCATAGTTTTGATGTCTTCACTATTATTCTACAATGTAGAAAATAGTAAAAATAAAGAAAAACCCTGGAATGAGGTTTGTCCATTTTCTTTTTACTGGCACTGAGATATATATTCATTCATTAATTTGTACCTTATACCCCTTTATGGTACAGGAACGATATACAGATTTTCATATCTTCATATCTCCAAACCCTATTTTGTGTGTAGGTTCTTGGTAGAGGGGGCCCAGGGTACAGTGTTGTACACAGGAGACTTCCGACTGGCGAAGGGAGACGCCTCCCGCATAGAACTCCTCCACTCTGGGAGCAGGTAGACACACACACACACACACACACACACACACACACACACACACACACACACACACACACACACACACACACACACACACACACACACACACACACACACACACACACACACACAGTGGGGCAAAAAAGTATTTAGTCAGCCACCAATTGTGCAAGTTCTCCCACTTAAAAAGATGAGAGGCCTGTAATTTTCATCATAGGTACACTTCAACAGGATCAGTCGTCCTGTAATATATATACACTGCTCAAAACAATAAAGGGAACACTAAAATAACATCCTAGATCTGAATGAATGAAATATTCTTATTAAATACTTTTTTCTTTACATAGTTGAATGTGCTGACAACAAAATCACACAAAAATTATCAAGGAAAATCAAAGTTATCAACCCATGGAGGTCTGGATTTGGAGTCACACTCAAAATTAAAGTGGAAAACCACACTACAGGCTGATCCAACTTTGATGTAATGTCCTTAAAACAACTCAAAATGAGGCTCAGTAGTGTGTGTGGCATCCACTTGCCTGTATGACCTCCCTACAACGCCTGGGCATGCTCCTGATGAGGTGGTGGATGGTCTCCTGAGGGATCTCCTCCCAGACCTGGACTAAAGCAACTCCTGGACAGTCTGTGGTGCAACGTGGTGGATGGAGCGAGACATGATGTGCTCAATTGGATTCAGGTCTGGGGAACGGGCGGGCCAGTCCATAGCATCAATTCCTTCCTCTTGCAGGAACTGCTGACACACTCCAGCCACATGAGGTCTAGCATTAGGAGGAACCCAGGGCCAACCGCACCAGCATATAGTCTCACAAGGGGTCTGCGGATCTCATCTCGGTACCTAATGGCAGTCAGGCTACCTCTGGCGAGCACATGGAGGGCTGTGCGGCCCCCCATTGAAATGCCACCCCACACCATGACTGACCCACCGCCAAACCGGTCATACTGGAGGATGTTGCAGGCAGCAGAACGTTCTCCACGGCGTCTCCAGACTCTCACATTCATCAGTGTGAAACTGCTTTCATCTGTGAAGAGCATAGGGCGCCAGTGGCGAATTTCCCATACTTGGTGTTCTCTGGCAAATGCCAAACGTCCTGCACGGTGTTGGGCTGTAAGCACAACCCCCACCTGTGGACGTCGGGCCCTCATACCATCCTCATGGATTCTATTTCTGACCATTTGAGCAGACGCATGCACATTTGTGGCCTGCTGGAGATCATTTTGCAGGGCTCTGGCAGTGCTCCTCCTGCTCCTCCTTGCACAAAGGCGGAGGTAGCGGTCCTGCTGCTGGGTTGTTACCCTCCTACGGCCTCCTCCACGTCTCCTGATGTACTGGCCTGTCTCCTGGTAGCGCCTCCATGCTCTGGACACGACGCTGACAGACACAGCAAACCTTCTTGCCACAGCTCGCATTGATGTTCCATCCTGGATGAGCTGCACTTCCTGAGCCACTTGTGTGGGTTGTAGACTCCGTCTCATGCTACCAATAGAGTGAAAGCACCGCCAGCATTCAAAAGTGACCAAAACATCAGCCAGGAAGCATAGGAACTGAGAAGTGGTCTGTGGTCCCCACCTGCAGAACCACTCCTTTATTGGGGGTGTCTTGCTAATTGCCTATAATTTCCACCTGTTGTCTATTCCATTTGCACAACAGCACGCAAAATTTATTGTCAATCAGTGTTGCTTCCTACGTGGACAGTTTGATTTCACAGAAGTGTGATTGACTTGGAGTTACATTGTGTTGTTTAAGTGTTCCCTTTATTTGTTTGAGCAGTGTACATTACTTACAGTATAACTACCAAATACTACTTATCATAGTACAATACATAAAACTCCTCCACTCTGGGAGAAGGTACACGCATATACTACTTACAGTATATACAGACAAAATGACTACCAAATACTACATAGAAGTTTATCATATCAGAGCTGTGAAGTGGAGCAGAGCATGCTGAGAGGAGTCTAGTGACAAAGTGCCATCCCATCCTGTGTTTTCCCACCAGTTAACTCTCGTTGTGTTAATCATTGCCAGTGTGCCTCCTGGCTGATTCCATCCATCATGTGTTTGTATAGGATACTGTCCCTCAGTACTTTGTTTATATACCCTGTAATTATATAATGTACTTTATATGGATATTTCATTCCAAACTGTTTAGAAGTTTACATTTCAAGATCATTCAGTTGTGTGAGGCTCCCTTTCATCAGTCACGTTGTAGAGCCTAGTCTTGTCTTGTAGAGCATTAAGCTACTACAGCCATGCTATTGAGGTCACGTTGTAGAGCATTAAGCTACTACAGCCATGCTATTGAAGTCACGTTGTATAGCATTAAGCTACTACAGCCATGCTATTGAGGTCACGTTGTAGAGCATTAAGCTACTACAGCCATGCTATTGAAGCCACGTTGTAGAGCCTTAAGCTACTACAGCCATGCTATTGAAGCCACGTTGTATAGCCTAGTGTTGTATTGTCTTGTAGAGCATTAAGCTGTTACAGCCATGCTATTGAGGTCACGTTGTAGAGCATTAAGCTGTTACAGCCATGCTATTGAGGTCACGTTGTAGAGCATTAAGCTGTTACAGCCATGCTATTGAGGTCACGTTGTAGAGCCTAGTGTTGTATTGTCTTGTAGAGCATTAAGCTGTTACAGCCATGCTATTGAAGTCACGTTGTAGAGCCTAGTGTTGTATTGTCTTGTAGAGCATTAAGCTGTTACAGCCATGCTATTGAAGTCACGTTGTAGAGCCTAGTGTTGTATTGTCTTGTAGAGCATTCAGCTACTACAGCCATGCTATTGAGGTCACGTTGTAGAGCATTAAGCTACTACAGCCATGCTATTGAAGCCACGTTGTAGAGCCTTAAGCTACTACAGCCATGCTATTGAAGCCACGTTGTATAGCCTAGTGTTGTATTGTCTTGTAGAGCATTAAGCTGTTACAGCCATGCTATTGAGGTCACGTTGTAGAGCCTAGTGTTGTATTGTCTTGTAGAGCATTCAGCCATTACAGCCATGCTATTGAGGTCACGTTGTAGAGCATTAAGCTGTTACAGCCATGCTATTGAAGTCTCGTTATAGAGCATTAAGCTGTTACAGCCATGCTATTGAAGTCACGTTGTAGAACCTAGTGTTGTATTGTCTTGTAGAGCATTAAGCTGTTACAGCCATGCTATTGAGGTCACGTTGTAGAGCATTAAGCTGTTACAGCCAGGCTATTGAGGTCACGTTGTATAGCCTAGTGTTGTATTGTCTTGTAGAGCATTACAGCCATGCTATTGAGTTCACGTTGTAGAGCATTAAGCTGTTACAGCCATGCTATTGAAGTCACATTGTATAGCCTAGTGTTGTCTTGTAGAGCATTAAGCTGTTACAGCCATGCTATTGAGTTCACGTTGTAGAGCATTAAGCTGTTACAGCCATGCTATTGAAGTCACGTTGTAGAGCATTAAGCTGTTACAGCCATGCTATTTAAGTCACGTTGTAGACCCTCTCTTTCTAAAATTATCTGCCGCAATTATTGCAACCCCTATTACTAGCCTGTTCAACCTCTTTCGTATCGTCTGAGATCCCCAAAGATTGGAAAGCTGCTGCTGTCATCTCCCTCTTCAAAGGGGGTGAGACTCTAGACCCAAACTGCTACAGACCTATATCTATCCTACCCTGTCTTTCTAAGGTCTTCGAGAGCCAAGTTAATAAACAGATCACCGACCATTTTGAATTGCACCAAACTAAATGCATGCTCTTCATCCGATCGCTGCCCGCACCTGCCCGCCCGTCCAGCATCACTACTCTGGACGGTTCTGACTTATGAATATGTGGACAACTACAAATACCGAGGTTTCTGGTTAGACTGTAAACTCTCCTTCCAGACTCACATGGACAAAGGGGGTGTTGTTGGGGCTGTGTTTCTGGACCTAAGGAAGGCTTTTGATACTGTTAACCATGAGATTCTCATCACAAAATTGTCCAAGTTCAACTTTTCCCCCGATGCCTTGAGATGGATGAAATCATACCTTGAAGGCAGAGCTCAGTGTGTCAGAGTGAGCAATGAGCTGTCTCCCACTCTTAGCTATGATGTGGGCGTGCCCCAAGGGTCAATACTGGGGCCCCTCCTGTTCAGCCTGTACATTAATGATCTGCCTTCTGTCTGTACTGGGTCTGAAGTTCAAATGTATGCAGATGATACAGTGATATATGTGCATGCAAAGAGCAAACAACAAGCTGCACAAGAACTCACGACTGTAATGGTCCAGGTTACAAAGTGGCTCAGTGACTTGTGTTTGCATCTCAATGTGAAAAAAACTGTTTGCATGTTCTTCACAAAGAGGGCAACAGATGCTACTGAGCCAGATGTCTATGTGTCAGGGGAGAAGCTCCAGGTGGTATCTGATTTTTAAGTACCATGGCATCATATTTGATTCCAACCTCTCTTGTAAAAAGCATGTGGAAAAGGTCATTCAAATAACTAAATTCAACCGAGATCATTTCCGATTTATATGAAATTGTTTTTCTATAGAGGTAGCAAAACTGTACTTCAAATCTATGATTCTTCCCCACTTAACATACTGCTTGACTAGTTGGGCCCAAGTCTGCTGTATTAAAACCTATTCAGTCTGTCTACAAACAGGCTCTCAAAGAGCTTGATAGGAAGCCCAATAGCCATCATCACTGTTACATCCTCAGAAAGCATGAGCTCCTGAGTTGGGAAAATCTTGTGCAATACACCGACGCATGTCTTGTATTCAAGATCCTTAATGGCCTGGCTCCCCCTCCACTCAGTATTTTTGTTAAACAGAAAACCCAGACATATGGCAACAGATCCACAAGGTCTTCCATGAGAAGTGACTGTATAGTTCCCTTAAGGAAAAGCACCTTTAGTAAATCCATTTTCCACACAACTGCACCACATATCACACTTTCACAAAATGCATGAAGACATGGCTAAAGGTCAATCAGATTTGTGAACATAATCCCTAGCTGTGTGTAGCCGCTTTCCATGTTGTCTGTAGCTTGTGATGTGTGGAAACACTTTGTTGCTTTTATTGATTTTGTCTTGCTGGTTTTTGTTCTGTCTGTATGGTACGTCTTGCTTGTCCTATGTTGCTCTGTTTGTATGCTACGTCTTGCTTGCCCTGTGTTGCTCTGCGTGTGCTCACTGCTCAATGATTGTCTTTATTGTAATTGTTTTTAATAACCTGCCTAGGGACTGCGGTTGAAAATGAGCAGACTGGCTAAAACTGTCACTTTTACTGAAACGTTGATTAATGTGCACTGTCCCTGTAAAAATAAAATGAACTCAAACATTAAGCATCTCCAATCCAAAATGAAATCTAGAATCGGCTTCCTATTTCGCAACAAAGCATCCTTCACTCATGCTGCCGAACCTACCCTCGTAAAACTGACCATCCTACCCATCCTCGACTTTGGCGATGTCATTTACGAAATAGCCTCCAACACTCTACTCAGGAAATTGGATGTAGTCTATCACAGCGCCATCCGTTTTGTCACCAAAGCCCCATATACTACCCACCACTGCGACCTGTATGCTCTCGTTGGCTGGCCCTCGCTTCATATTTGTGGCCAAACCCACTGGCTCCAGGTCATCTATAAGTCTTTTCTAGGTTAAGCTCCGCCTTATCTCAACTCACTCGTCACCATAGCAGCACTCACCTGTAGCACGGGCTTCAGCAGGTATATTTCACTGGTCACCCCCAAAGCCAATTCCTCCTTTGGCCGCCTTTCCTTCCAGTTCTCTGCTGCCAATGACTGGAACGAATTGAAAAAGTCACTGAAGCTGGAGACTCATATCTCCCTCAATAGCTTTAAGCACCAGCTGTCAGAGCAGATCACTACACCTGTACATAGCCCATCTGTAAATAGCCCACCCAACTACCTCATCCCATATTATTTTCTTTGCTCCTTTGCACCCCAGTATCTCTACTTGCACATCTGTCACTCCAGTGTTAATGCTAAATTGTTATGACTTCACCGCTATGGCCAATTTATTGCCTTCCCTCTCTAATCTTACCTCAGTTGCACACACTGTATGTATATAGATTTTTTTTTCTATTGTGTTATTGATGTTTTGTTTACTCCATGTGTAACACTGTGTTGTTTGTGTGGCACTGCTTTGCTTTATCTTGGCCAGGTTGCAGTTGTAAATGAGAAGTGGCCTACCTTGGCATGGGCCAACACAGGGCCTGAGGAAAGTATTCAGACTCCTTCACTTTCTCACATTTAGTTAAATGTATCTAATCCATTTTAGAATAATGTTTCCTCTCATTAATCAATACACAAGACCCCATAATTACAAAGCCAAAAGTTGTTAATTTTAGAAAATGTATTAAAAGTAAACAAATAACTTCTTTACGTAAGTATTCAGACCCTTTGCTCTGAGACTCAACATACTGTAGAGCTCAGGTCCTGTTTTTATTGATCATCCTTGATGTTTCTACATCAGAGACTCAACATACTGTAGAGCTCAGGTCCTGTTTTTATTGATCATCCTTGATGTTTCTACATCAGAGACTCAACATACTGTAGAGCTCAGGTCCTGTTTTTATTGATCATCCTTGATGTTTCTACATCAGAGACTCAACATACTGTAGAGCTCAGGTCCTGTTTTTATTGATCATCCTTGATGTTTCTACAACTTGATTGGAATCCACCTGTGGTAAATTAAATTGATAGACAGGTGTGTGCCTTTCCAACTCATGTCCTATGTAAGGTTCCACAGTTGATAGGTAGAGCCAAACCCAAGCCACGAGGTTGAAGGAATCCTCCGTAGAGCTTCGAGACAGGATTGGGTCGAGGCACAGATCTGGGGAAAGGTACCAAAACATATCTGCAGTATTGAAGGTCCCCAAGAACACAGTGGTCTCCATCATTCTTCAATGAAAGAAGTTTGGAACCACCAAGACTCTTCCTAGAGCTGGCCGCCCAGTCACGGAGGTGACCAAGAACCCGATGGTCGCTCTGACAGCTCCAGAGTTCCTCTGTGGAGATGGGTTAAACTTCCAGAAGGACAACCATCTCTGCAGCACTCCACCTATCAGGCCTTTATGGTAGAGTGGCCAGACGGAAGCTACTCCTCAGTAAAAGGCACATGACAGTCCGCTTGGAATTTGCCAAAAGGCACCTAAAGGATTCTTAGACCATGAGAAACAAGATTGAACTCTTTGGCCTGAATGCCAAGTGTCACGTCTGGAGAACCAGGCGCTGCTCATCACCTGGCCAATACACTCAGGACATCAGACTGGGGCGAAGGTTCACCTTCTAACAGACCAACGAACCTAAGCACACAGCCAAGACAACCCAGGAGTGGCTTCGGGACAAGTCTCTGGATGTCGAGTGGCCCGGGAATTTAACCCAATCAAACATCTCTGGAGAAACCTGATAATAGCTGTGCAGCGATGCTCCCCATTCAACCTGACCGAGCTGGAGAGGATCTGCAGAGAAGAATGGGAGAAACTCCCCAAATACAGGTGTGCCAAGCTTGTAGCATCAGACCCAAGAAGACACTAGGCTGTAATCTGACAGAGGTGCTTCAACAAAAGTACTGAGTAAAGGGTCTGAATACTTATGTAAACATGTTTTTTTAAATTAAATTTCAAAAATAAATTAATTTTTTCCTTTGTCATTATGGGGTAGATTGATGAGGGGAAAAACAACTTCCTCCATTGTAGAATAAGGCTGTAACAAAACAAAATGTCAGTCAAGAGGTCTGAATACCTTGAATGCCCTGTATGAGCCCAACCCCAGGATAAATACAATACATTAAATGCCCTGTATGAGCCCAACCCCAGAATAAATACAATACATTAAATGCCCTGTATGAGCCCAACCCCAGAATAAATACAATACATTAAATGCCCTGTATGAGCCCAACCCCAGAATAAATACAATACATTAAATGCCCTGTATGAGCCCAACCCCAGGATAAATACAATACATTAAATGCCCTGTATGAGCCCAACCCCAGGATAAATACAATACATTAAATGCCCTGTATGAGCCCAACCCCAGAATAAATACAATACATTAAATGCCCTGTATTAAATACAATACATTAAATGCCCTGTATGAGCCCAACCCCAGAATAAATACAATACATTAAATGCCCTGAGCCCAACCCCAGGATAAATACAATACATTAAATGCCCTGTATGAGCCCAACCCCAGGATAAATACAATACATTAAATGCCCTGTATGAGCCCAACCCCAGAATAAATACAATACATTAAATGCCCTGTATGAGCCCAACCCCAGGATAAATACAATACATTAAATGCCCTGTATGAGCCCAACCCCAGATAAATACAATACATTAAATGCCCTGTATGAGCCCAACCCCAGAATAAATACAATACATTAAATGCCCTGTATGAGCCCAACCCCAGAATAAATACAATACATTAAATGCCCTGTATGAGCCCAACCCCAGGATAAATACAATACCTTGAATGCCCTGTATGAGCCCAACCCCAGAATAAATACAATACCTTGAATGCCCTGTATGAGCCCAACCCCAGAATAAATACAATACATTAAATGCCCTGTATGAGCCCAACCCCAGAATAAATACAATACATTAAATGCCCTGTATGAGCCCAACCCCAGAATAAATACAATACATTAAATGCCCTGTATGAGCCCAACCCCAGAATAAATACAATACATTAAATGCCCTGTATGAGCCCAACCCCAGAATAAATACAATACATTAAATGCCCTGTATGAGCCCAACCCCAGAATAAATACAATACATTAAATGCCCTGTATGAGCCCAACCCCAGAATAAATACAATACATTAAATGCCCTGTATGAGCCCAACCCCAGAATAAATACAATACATTAAATGCCCTGTATGAGCCCAACCCCAGAATAAATACAATACATTAAATGCCCTGTATGAGCCCAACCCCAGAATAAATACAATACATTAAATGCCCTGTATGAGCCCAACCCCAGAATAAATACAATACATTAAATGCCCTGTATGAGCCCAACCCCAGAATAAATACAATACATTAAATGCCCTGTATGAGCCCAAATAAATACAATACCCCTGTATGAGCCCAACCCCAGAATAAATACAATACATTAAATGCCCTGTATGAGCCCAACCCCAGAATAAATACAATACATTAAATGCCCTGTATGAGCCCAACCCCAGAATAAATACAATACATTAAATGCCCTGTATGAGCCCAACCCCAGAATAAATACAATACATTAAATGCCCTGTATGAGCCCAACCCCAGAATAAATACAATACATTAAATGCCCTGTATGAGCCCAACCCCAGAATAAATACAATACATTAAATGCCCTGTATGAGCCCAACCCCAGAATAAATACAATACATTAAATGCCCTGTATGAGCCCAACCCCAGGATAAATACAATACATTAAATGCCCTGTATGAGCCCAACCCCAGGATAAACACATGATTGTGCTGTTATACAGAGCAGATCACTACACCTGTATAGCCTAAATTAAACAAATTCAGAGTTAGCCTACAATTATAGTGAATATGAATAGTTTAGTGTTTTATGGTCGAGATGGTTGGATGATGCTGAAGGTCCAGGTGTCAAGACAGTGGATTATAGTGGAGATGGTTTAATGATGCTGAAGGCCCAGGTGTCAAGACAGTGGATTATAGTGGAGATGGTTTGATGATGCTGAAGGCCCAGGTGACAAGACAGTGGATTATAGTGGAGATGGTTTAATGATGCCGAAGATTCACTATGTGACAAGACAGTGGATTATAGTGGAGATGGTTTAATGATGCCGAAGATTCACAATGTGACAAGACAGTGGATTATAGTGGAGATGGTTTGATGATGCTGAAGATTCACAATACGTGACAAGACAGTGGATTATAGTGGAGATGGTTTAATGATGCTGAAGGTCCAGGTGTCAAGACAGTGGATTATAGTGAAGATGGTTTAATGATGCTGAAGGCCCAGGTGTTAAGACAGTGGATTATAGTGGAGATGGTTTGATGATGCTGAAGATTCACAATATGTGACAAGACAGTGGATTATAGTGAAGATGGTTTAATGATGCCGAAGATTCACAATATGTGACAAGACAGTGGATTATAGTGGAGATGGTTTGATGATGCTGAAGATTCACAATATGTGCCCATATAGGGCTGTGGAGGTCATGACAACGTCTCACGGTAATTGACCGTTAATTAACAAACATGTTTAGCATCTCCAGGCCTCCACACATACAAGCCACTGATTGGAACATCTACATTTATAAAAGTTGACCATAATCCACTGTGATATTCATGCCCATATTGTAAATCAGCATCATTAAACCTCCTCGACCCTAAAACTGTCTTGTCATCCGAGCCCTAACCAGCACAGAGGAGACAACACACCAAGTAAAACCTAGGCAATATACAGTGGTCCTCAGTTCCAATGCCAGACAGTGTGCTGTGTCGTTTCAGGGTGAAAGACATCAAGAGTGTGTATCTGGACTCCACCTTTTACGACCCTCGCTTCTACCAGATCCCCAGCAGGGTGAGTGTGTGGGATTCTGAGAGCACTACACACAGAGAGAGAGAGAGAGAGCTACACGCAGAGAGAGCTACACGCAGAGAGGGAGAGCTACACACAGAGAGAGAGAGAGAGCTACACACAGAGAGAGAGAGAGAGAGCTACACACAGAGAGAGAGAGAGAGCTACAGAGAGAGAGAGAGCTACACACAGAGAGAGAGAGAGCTACACACAGAGAGAGAGAGAGCTACACACAGAGAGAGAGAGCTACACAGAGAGAGAGAGCTACACCGAGAGAGAGAGAGAGAGCTACACAGAGAGAGAGCTACACACAGAGAGCTACACACAGAGAGAGAGAGAGCTACGCACAGAGAGCTACACAGAGAGAGAGAGCTACACAAGGAGAGAGAGCTACACAAGGAGAGAGAGCTACACAGAGAGAGAGAGCTACACAAAGAGAGGGAGCTACACACAGAGAGAGAGAGCTACACACAGAGAGAGAGAGCTACACACAGAGAGAGAGCTACACACAGAGAGAGAGAGAGAGCTACACACAGAGAGAGAGAGAGAGCTACACAGAGAGAGAGAGAGAGAGCTACACAGAGGGAGAGAGCTACACACAGACAGATACAGAGAGAGAGAGCTACACACAGAGAGATACACACAGAGAGCTACACAGAGAGAGAGAGCTACACAGAGAGCTACACAGAGAGAGAGAGCTACACAGAGAGAGAGAGAGAGCTACACACAGAGAGCTACACAGAGAGAGAGAGCTACACAGAGAGAGAGAGAGCTACACACAGAGAGAGAGAGAGCTACACACAGAGAGAGAGAGAGCTACGCCCAGAGAGCTACACAGAGAGAGAGAGCTACACAGAGATACACAGAGAGAGAGCTACACACAGAGAGATACACAGAGAGAGAGAGAGCTACACACAGAGAGAGAGCTACACACAGAGAGAGAGAGCTACACAGAGAGAGAGAGAGCTACACAGAGAGAGAGAGAGAGCTACACACAGAGAGAGAGAGCTACACACAGAGAGCTACACACAGAGAGAGAGAGAGCTACGCACAGAGAGCTACACAGAGAGAGAGAGCTACACAGAGATACACAGAGAGAGAGCTACACACAGAGAGATACACAGAGAGAGAGAGAGCTACACACAGAGAGATACACAGAGAGAGAGAGCTACACACAGAGAGCTACACACAGAGAGCTACACACAGAGAGCTACACACAGAGAGAGAGCTACAGAGAGAGAGAGAGCTACGCACAGAGAGCTACACAGAGAGAGAGAGCTACACAAGGAGAGAGAGCTACACAGAGAGAGAGAGCTACACAAAGAGAGGGAGAGCTACAGAGAGAGAGAGAGCTACACAGAGAGAGAGAGAGAGCTACACAGAGGGAGAGAGCTACACACAGAGAGATACAGAGAGAGAGAGAGCTACACACAGAGAGATACACAGAGAGAGAGAGCTACACACAGAGAGCTACACAGAGAGAGAGCTACACAGAGAGAGAGCTACACAGAGAGAGAGAGCTACACAGAGAGCTAGAGAGAGAGAGAGAGAGAGAGCTACACACAGAGAGAGAGCTACACAGAGAGAGAGAGAGAGAGCTACACACAGAGAGAGAGCTACACACAGAGAGAGAGAGAGCTACGCACAGAGAGCTACACAGAGAGAGAGAGAGCTACACACAGAGAGAGAGAGAGAGCTACACACAGAGAGCTACACACAGAGAGAGAGAGAGCTACACACAGAGAGATACACAGACACCGAGAGCTACACACAGAGAGCTACACACAGAGAGCTACACAGAGAGAGAGAGAGAGAGAGCTACACAGAGAGAGAGAGAGAGAGCTACACAGAGAGAGAGAGAGAGAGAGAGCTACACAGAGAGAGAGAGAGAGAGCTACACAGAGAGAGAGAGAGCTACACACAGAGAGAGAGAGCTACACACAGAGAGAGAGCTACACAGAGATACACAGAGAGAGAGCTACACACAGAGAGATACACAGAGAGAGAGAGAGCTACACACAGAGAGAGAGAGAGCTACACAGAGAGAGAGAGAGAGCTACACAGAGAGAGAGAGAGAGCTACACAGAGAGAGAGAGAGCTACACAGAGAGAGAGAGAGCTACACAGAGAGAGCGAGAGCTACACAGAGAGACACAGAGAGAGAGCTACACACAGAGAGATACACAGAGAGAGACCTACACACAGAGAGATACACAGAGAGAGAGCTACACAGAGATACACAGAGAGAGAGCTACACACAGAGAGAGAGAGAGCTACACAGAGAGAGAGAGCTACACAGAGAGAGAGAGCTACACAGAGAGAGAGCTACACAGAGAGAGAGCTACACAGAGAGAGAGAGCTACACAGAGAGAGAGAGCTACACACAGAGAGAGAGAGCTACACACAGAGAGAGAGAGAGCTACACACAGAGAGAGAGAGAGCTACACACAGAGAGAGAGAGAGAGCTACACACAGAGAGAGAGAGAGCTACACACAGAGAGAGAGAGAGCTACACACAGAGAGAGAGAGAGCTACACACAGAGAGAGAGAGAGCTACACAGAGAGAGAGAGAGAGCTACACAGAGAGCTACACAGAGGGAGAGAGCTACACACAGACAGATACAGAGAGAGAGAGCTACACACAGAGAGATACAGAGAGAGAGAGCTACACACAGAGAGATACACAGAGAGAGAGAGCTACACACAGAGAGCTACACACAGAGAGCTACACACAGAGAGCTACACAGAGAGAGAGAGAGCTACACAGAGAGCTACACAGAGAGAGAGAGAGCTACACAGAGAGCTACACACAGAGAGAGAGCTACACACAGAGAGAGAGCTACACACAGAGAGAGAGCTACACACAGAGAGAGAGCTACACACAGAGAGAGAGAGAGCTACGCACAGAGAGCTACACAGAGAGAGAGAGAGCTACACACAGAGAGAGAGAGAGCTACACACAGAGAGAGAGCTACACACAGAGAGAGAGAGCTACACACAGAGAGCTACACACAGAGAGAGAGAGAGCTACGCACAGAGAGCTACACAGAGAGAGAGAGCTACACAGAGATACACAGAGAGAGAGCTACACACAGAGAGATACAGAGAGAGAGAGCTACACACAGAGAGCTACACACAGAGAGCTACACACAGAGAGAGAGCTACAGAGAGAGAGAGAGCTACGCACAGAGAGCTACACAGAGAGAGAGAGCTACACAAGGAGAGAGAGCTACACAGAGAGAGCTACAGAGAGAGAGAGAGCTACACACAGAGAGAGGGAGAGCTACACACAGAGAGAGAGAGAGCTACACAGAGAGAGAGAGCTACACAGAGAGCTACACAGAGGGAGAGAGCTACACAGAGAGAGAGAGCTACACAGAGAGAGAGAGCTACACACAGAGAGAGAGCTACACAGAGAGAGAGCTACACAGAGAGAGAGCTACACAGAGAGAGAGAGAGAGAGAGCTACACACAGAGAGAGAGAGCTACACACAGAGAGAGAGAGAGCTACGCACAGAGAGCTACACAGAGAGAGAGAGAGCTACACACAGAGAGAGAGAGCTACACACAGAGAGCTACACACAGAGAGAGAGAGAGCTACACAGAGATATACAGAGAGAGAGCTACACACAGAGAGATACACAGAGAGAGAGAGAGCTACACACAGAGAGATACACAGACACAGAGAGCTACACACAGAGAGCTACACAGAGAGAGAGAGAGAGAGAGCTACACAGAGAGAGAGAGAGAGAGAGAGCTACACAGAGAGAGAGAGCTACACAGAGAGAGAGAGAGCTACACACAGAGAGAGAGAGCTACACAGAGATATACAGAGAGAGAGCTACACACAGAGAGATACACAGAGAGAGAGAGAGCTACACACAGAGAGATACACAGACACAGAGAGCTACACACAGAGAGCTACACACAGAGAGCTACACAGAGAGAGAGAGAGAGAGAGAGAGAGCTACACACAGAGAGAGAGAGAGAGAGCTACACAGAGAGAGAGAGCTACACACAGAGAGAGAGAGAGCTACACACAGAGAGAGAGAGCTACACAGAGAGAGAGAGAGCTACACAGAGAGAGAGAGAGCTACACAGAGAGAGAGAGAGAGCTACACAGAGAGAGAGAGAGCTACACAGAGAGAGAGAGAGCTACACACAGAGAGAGAGAGCTACACACAGAGAGAGAGCTACACAGAGATACACAGAGAGAGAGCTACACACAGAGAGATACACAGAGAGAGAGAGAGCTACACACAGAGAGAGAGAGAGCTACACAGAGAGAGAGAGAGCTACACAGAGAGAGAGAGCTAGAGAGAGAGAGAGAGCTACACACAGAGAGAGAGAGAGCTACACACAGAGAGAGAGCTACACAGAGATACACAGAGAGAGAGCTACACACAGAGAGATACACAGAGAGAGAGCTACACACAGAGAGAGAGCTACACAGAGATACACAGAGAGAGAGCTACACACAGAGAGATACACAGAGAGAGAGAGAGCTACACACAGAGAGAGAGAGAGCTACACACAGAGAGAGAGAGCTACACACAGAGAGAGAGAGCTACACACAGAGAGAGAGAGAGCTACACACAGAGAGAGCTACAGAGAGAGAGAGCTACAGAGAGAGAGAGCTACAGAGAGAGAGAGAGCTACACACAGAGAGAGAGAGCTACACACAGAGAGAGAGAGCTACACACAGAGAGAGAGAGCTACACACAGAGAGAGAGCTACACACAGAGAGAGAGCTACACACAGAGAGAGAGCTACACAGAGAGAGAGAGCTACACACAGAGAGAGAGCTACACACAGAGAGAGAGAGCTACACACAGAGAGAGAGCTACACACAGAGAGAGAGCTACACACAGAGAGGGAGAGCTACACACAGAGGGAGAGAGCTACACACAGAGAGATACACAGAGAGAGAGAGCTACACACATAGAGCTACACAGAGAGAGAGAGCTACACAGAGAGAGAGAGCTACAGAGAGAGAGAGAGCTACACAGAGAGAGAGAGAGAGCTACACAGAGAGCTACACAGAGAGAGAGAGCTACACACAGAGAGAGAGAGCTACACACAGAGAGAGAGAGAGCTACACAGAGAGAGAGAGCTACACACAGAGAGAGAGAGAGCTACACAGAGAGAGAGAGCTACACAGAGAGAGAGAGCTACACAGAGAGGGAGAGCTACACACAGAGAGAGAGCTACACACAGAGAGAGAGCTACACACAGAGAGAGAGCTACACACAGAGAGAGAGCTACACACAGAGAGAGATACACAGAGAGCTACACAGAGAGAGAGCGAGCTACACACAGAGAGAGATACACAGAGAGCTACACAGAGAGAGAGCGAGCTACACACAGAGAGAGATACACAGAGAGCTACACAGAGAGAGAGATACACAGAGAGCTACACAGAGAGAGAGCGAGCTACACACAGAGAGAGATACACAGAGAGCTACACAGAGAGAGAGAGCTAGAGAGAGCTACAGGGGGAGAGAGAGAGCTGCAGAGTGTGTGTGTAGGAGACGTGTCTACATGCTATCCGGGGGCTGGTACAGGAGTGTGTGTGTGTGTGTGTGTGTGTGTGTGTGTGTGTGTGTGTGTGTGTGTGTGTGTGTGTGTGTGTGTGTGTGTGTGTGTGTGTGTGTGTGTGTGTGTGTGTGTGTGTGTGTGTGTGTGTGTGTGTAGGAGACGTGTCTACATGCTATCCGGGGGCTGGTACAGGACTGGGTCAGTAAGAGTGTGTACCATACAGTGTGGCTGAATTGTAAAGCTGCATATGGATATGAATACCTCTTCACTAACCTGGGGGACGAGTTTCACACACAGGTAGGTGACCAACACTTAAAACCTCTTAAGGATCCGCCCCCTTTTTCAATTTCCACCTAAAATGACATACCCAAATCTAACTGTCTGTAGCTCAGGAAGAAAGGATATTCTTGGTTCCATTTGAAAGGAAACACTTTGACGTTTGTGGAAATGTGAAATGAATGTAGGAGAATAACAACACAAAGAAATAACTTTTTTTGTACCATTTATCTTTAAAATGCAAGAGAAAGGCCATAATGTATTATTCCAGCCCAGGTGACATTTAGATTTTGGCCACTAGATGGCAGCAGTATGTGCACAGTTTTAGACTGATCCAATGAACCATTGCATTTCTTTAAAATGTTGTATCAAGACTGCCCAAATGTGCCTAATTTGTTTATTAATAACTAAGTTCTCAGACAATAGCATGATATTATTTCACTGTAACAGCTACTGTACATTGGACAGTACAGTTAGATGAACAAGAATTTAAGCTTTCTGACTATCAGATATGACTGTTCTTGTTACTTACAACCTCATACTAATCACATTGGCCTACGTTAGCTCAACTGTCCCATGGATGGGACACCGATACCAAATAAGATTTATTTTAAATACACACTTTGTTAAGCATGACAAATAATGACACATGGTGTGTGTTGTAGATTCATGTCAAAAGCCTGGACATGTTTAAGAAGATGCCAGAGATTCTGAGTCATGTGACCACGGATCGAGCCACTCAGATCCATGCCTGCCGGCACCCCAAGGTAACGCTGTTACACGCCCCCTTTCTCTTAGAAACCCCTAACCAATGGAAACATGTTGTGGTGTAGGATGAGGAGTCCTGACCAATGGAAACATGTTGTGGTGTAGGATGAGGAGTCCTGACCAATGGAAACATGTTGTGGTGTAGGATGAGGAGTCCTGACCAATGGAAACATGTTGTGGTGTAGGATGAGGAGTCCTGACCAATGGAAACATGTTGTGGTGTAGGATGAGGAGTCCTGACCAATGGAAACATGTTGTGGTGTACGATGGGGAGTCCTAACCAATAGAAACATGTTGTGGTGTAGGATGAGGAGCTCTAACCAATAGAAACATGTTGTGGTGTAGGAGGAGGAGCCCTAACCAATAGAAACATGTTGTGTAGGAGGAGGAGCCCTAACCAATAGAAACATGTTGTTGTGTAGGAGGAGGAGCCCTAACCAATAGAAACATGTCGTTGTGTAGGAGGAGGAGCCCTAACCAATAGAAACATGTTGTTGTGTAGGAGGAGGAGCCCTAACCAATAGAAACATGTTGTTGTGTAGGAGGAGGAGCCCTAACCAATAGAAACATGTTGTGGTGTAGGAGGAGGAGCCCTAACCAATAGAAACATGTCGTTGTGTAGGAGGAGGAGCCCTAACCAATAGAAACATGTCGTTGTGTAGGAGGAGGGGTTTGTTCCTGCCAGCAGGCTGCCGTGTGGCTCCTCAGCATCAGATGGGACTCCTCTAAACATCATCAGTATCAAACCCTCCACTATGTGGTTTGGAGAGAGAACCCAGAGGACTACGGTTATCATCAGGTACACACACAGAGAGAACCCAGAGGACTAAGGTTATCATCAGGTACACACACAGAGAGAACCCAGAGGACTAAGGTTATCATCAGGTACACACACAGAGAGAACCCAGAGGACTAAGGTTATCATCAGGTACACACAGAGAGAGAACCCAGAGGACTAAGGTTATCATCAGGTACACACACAGAGAGAACCCAGAGGACTAAGGTTATCATCAGGTACACACACAGAGAGAACCCAGAGGACTAAGGTTATCATCAGGTACACACACACACAGAGAGAACCCAGAGGACTAAGGTTATCATCAGGTACACACACAGAGAGAACCCAGAGGACTAAGGTTATCATCAGGTACACACAGAGAGAGAACCCAGAGGATTAAGGTTATCATCAGGTACACACAGAGAGAGAACCCAGAGGATTAAGGTTATCATCAGGTACACACACAGAGAGAACCCAGAGGACTAAGGTTATCATCAGGTACACACAGAGAGAACACAGAGGACTAAGGTTATCATCAGGTACACACAGAGAGAACCCAGAGGACTAAGGTTATCATCAGGTACACACAGAGAGAACCCAGAACTAAGGTTATCATCAGGTACACACAAAGAGAACACAGAGAACTAAGGTTATCATCAGGTACACACACAGAGAACCCAGAGGACTAAGGTTATCATCAGGTACACACACCCAGAGAACCCAGAGGACTAAGGTTATCATCAGGTACACACACCCAGAGAACCCAGAGGATTAAGGTTATCATCAGGTACACACACAGAGAGAGAACCCAGAGGACTAAGGTTATCATCAGGTACACACACAGAGAGAACCCAGAGGACTAAGGTTATCATCAGGTACACACACTCAGAAACACACAAACACACACTCAGAGAAACACACACTCACACACACACTCACACTCAGAGAAACACACACACACACTCAGAGAAACACACACACACACTCAGAGAAACACACACACACACACACACTCAGAGAAACACACACACACACACGAGAAACACACAGAGAAACACACACACACACACTCAGAGAAACACACACACACACACTCAGAGAAACACACAGAGAAACACACACACACACACACACACTCACACAGAGAAACACACAGAGAAACACACACACACACTCACACAGAGAAACACACACACACACACACACACACACACACACACACACACACACACACACACACACACACACACACACACACACACACACACACACACACACACACACAGACACAACACACACACACACACACACACACACACACACACACACACACACACACACACTCAGAGAAACACACACACACACTCAGAGAAACACACACACACACTCAGAGAAACACACACACACACACACACTCAGAGAAACACACACACACACACACGAGAAACACACAGAGAAACACACACACACACACTCAGAGAAACACACACACACACACACACACTCAGAGAAACACACAGAGAAACACACACACACACACACTCACACAGAGAAACACACAGAGAAACACACACACACACACACACACTCACACAGAGAAACACACACACACACACACACACACACACACACACACACACACACACACACACACACACACACACACACACACACACACACACACACACACGCTCAGAGAAACACACACACACACACTCAGAGAAACACACACACACACACACTCACACAGAGAAACACACACACACACACACTCACACAGAGAAACACACACACACACACACTCACACAGAGAAACACACACACACACACGCTCAGAGAAACACACACACACGCTCAGAGAAACACACACACACACGCTCAGAGAAACACACACACTCGCACTCAGAGAAACACACACACTCACACTCAGAGAAACACACACACTCAGAGAAACACACACACACACGCTCAGAGAAACACACACACACACACACTCAGAGAAACACACACACTCAGAGAAACACACACACTCACACTCAGAGAAACACACACACACACACACTCAGAGAAACACACACACACACACTCAGAGAAACACACACACTCACACACACACACACACACACACACACACACACACACACACACACACACACACACACACACACACACACACACACACACACACACACACACACACAGAGAGAAACACACACACACACAGAGAGAAACACACACACACACACACGCTCAGAGAAACACACACACGCTCAGAGAAACACGCACACGCTCAGAGAAACACACACACGCTCAGAGAAACACACACACTCACACAGAGAAACACACACACTCACACTCAGAGAAACACACACACTCACACTCAGAGAAACACACACACTCGCTCAGAGAAACACACACACTCACACTCAGAGAAACACACACACTCACACTCAGAGAAACACACACTCACACTCAGAGAAACACACACACACACGCTCAGAGAAACACACACACACACGCTCAGAGAAACACACACACACACACGCTCAGAGAAACACACACACACACACACACTCACACAGAGAAACACACACACACACACACACTCAGAGAAACACACACACACACACACACTGAGAGAAACACACACACACACACACACTGAGAGAAACACACACACACACACTCAGAGAAACACACACACACACACACACACTCAGAGAAACACACACACACACACACTCAGAGAAACACACACACACACACACTCAGAGAAACACACACACACTCACACTCAGAGAAACACACACACACTCACACTCAGAGAAACACACACACACACACACAGAGAAACACACACACACACACACAGAGAAACACACACACACACACACACACACACAGAGAGAAACACACACACACAGAGAAACACACACACACACACACACACACACAGAGAAACACACACACACACTCACACAGATAAACACAGAGAAACACACACACACACACACAGAGAAACACACACACACACACACAGAGAAACACACACACACACACACACACACACACAGAGAAACACACACACACACACAGAGAAACACACACACACACACAGAGAAACACACACACACACACAGAGAAACACACACACACAGAGAAACACACACACACACAGAAACACACACACACACACACACACACACACACACACACACACACACACACACACACACACACACACACACACACACACACACACACACACACACAGAGAAACACACACACACACACACACAGAGAAACACACACACACACACACACACACAGAGAAACACACACACACACACAGAGAAACACACACACAGAGAAACACACACACACACACACAGAGAAACACACACACACACACACACTCACACAGAGAAACACACACACACACACACACAGAGAGAAACACACACACACACACACACACAGAGAAACACACACACACACACACACACAGAGAAACACACACACACACACACACACAGAGAAACACACACACACACACACACACACACACACACACACACACACAGAGAAACACATTCACATTATCTTACACAGATGTGTAATGTTTTCAGGACAGGTGCCAGTTCCTACAGAGCCTGCTTTTCCTTCCACTCATCCTACTCTGAGGTGAGACACCTGCCTGCCTATCTGTCTGTCTGCCTCGGTCTGTGCCTGTCTGCCTCTGTGTGATACTCTTCTCTTCTTCCTGTTTCCAGATTAAAGACTTCCTGTCTTATCTCCAGCCAATCAACATCTACCCCAGTGTCATTCCTATTGGCCGAACTTACGCTGATGTCACGGAGCTGTGAGCCAGTCATCCTCTATACACTGAATGTCTTCTCTACACCCCAACTCCCTAATACCCCATTATGCCCCAACCCCCTAATACCCATACCCCAACCCCTAATACCCCATTATGCCCCAACCCCTAATACCCCAATCCCCAACATTCCCCAACCCCTAATACCCATACCCCAACCCCTAATACCCCAGTCCCCAACATTCCCCAACCCCTAATAAATATAATAATAATAATAATATATGCCATTTAGCAGACGCTTTTATCCAAAGCGACTTACAGTCATGTGTGCATACATTCTACGTATGGGTGGTCCCGGGGATCGAACCCACTACCCTGGCGTTACAAGCGCCATGCTCTACCAACTGAGCTACACAGGACCACAATACCCCAGTCCCCAACATTCCCCAACCCCCTAATACCCCATTATGCCCCAACCCCTAATACCCTTACCCCAACCCCTAATACCCTTACCCCAACCCCCTAATACCCTTACCCCAACCCCTAATACCCATACCCCTAATACCCAATCCCTAATAGCCTTACCCCAACCCCCTAATACCCATACCCCAACCCCTAATACCCCAGTCCCCAACATTCCCCAACCCCCTAATACCCATACCCAAACCCCCTAATACCCCAATCCCCAACTCCCTAATACCCCATTATGCCCCAACCCCTAATACCCCATTATGCCCCAACCCCTAATACCCTTTTCCCCAACCCCCTAATACCCTTACCCCAACCCCTAATACCCCAATCCCCTAATACCCATACCCCAACTCCCTAATACCCCAATCCCCTAATACCCATACCCCAACTCCCTAATACCCCAATCCCCTAATACCCATACCCCAACTCCCTAATACCCCAATCCCCTAATACCCATACCCCAACTCCCTAATACCCCAATCCCCTAATACCCATACCCCAACTCCCTAATACCCCAGTCCCCAACATTCCCCAACCCCCTAATACCCATACCCCAACTCCCTAATACCCATACCCCAACTCCCTAATACCCCAGTCCCCAACATTCCCCAACCCCCTAATACCCATACCCCAACCCCCTAATACCCATACCCCAGTCCCCAACATTCCCCATTCTTCCTGTTTCCAGATTAAAGACTTCCTGTCTTATCTCCAGCCAATCAACATCTACCCCAGTGTCATTCCTATTGGCCGAACTTACGCTGATGTCACGGAGCTGTGAGCCAGTCATCCTCTATACACTGAATGTCTTCTCTACACCCCAACTCCCTAATACCCCATTATGCCCCAACCCCCTAATACCCATACCCCAATCCCCTAATACCCCATTATGCCCCAACCCCCTAATACCCCAGTCCCCAATCCCCAACATGCCCCAACCCCCTAATACCCATACCCCAACCCCCTAATACCCCAGTCCCCAACATTCCCCAACCCCTAATACCCCATTATGCCCCAACCCCCTAATACCCATACCCCAATCCCCAACATGCCCCAACCCCCTAATACCCATACCCCAACCCCTAATACCCCAGTCCCCAACATTCCCTCAACCCCCTAATACCCAATTATGCCCCAACCCCCTAATACCCCCACCCCAACCCCTAATACCCTTACCCCAACCCCTAATACCCCAACCCCTAATACCCTTACCCCAACCCCTTACCCCCTAATACCCATACCCCTAATACCCATACCCCTAATACCCATACCCCTAATACCCATACCCCAACCCCTAATTCCCCTACCCCAACCCCCTAATACCCAAACCCCTAATACCCATACCCCCTAATACCCATACCCCAACCCCTAATACCCATACCCCAACCCCTAATACCCATACCCCAACCCCTAATACCCCAGTCCCCAACATTCCCCAACCCCCTAATACCCATACCCCAACCCCTAATACCCCAGTCCCCAACTCCCTAATACCCCATTATGCCCCAACCCCTAATACCCCATTATGCCCCAACCCCCTAATACCCCAATCCCATTATGCCCCAACCCCTAATACCCTTGCCCCAACCCCTAATACCCTTACCCCAACCCCTAATACCCCAATCCCCTAATACCCATACACCAACTCCCTAATACCCCAATCCCCTAATACCCCAATCCCCTAATACCCATACCCCAACTCCCTAATACCCCAATCCCCTATTACCCATACCCCAACTCCCTAATACCCCAATCCCCTAATACCCATACCCCAACTCCCTAATACCCAATCCCCTAATACCCCAGTCCCCAACATTCCCCAACCCCTAATACCCATACCCCAACCCCTAATACCCATACCCCAACCCCTAATACCCCAGTCCCCAACATTCCCCAACCCCTAATACCCATACCCCCTAATAACCATACCCCAACCCCCTAATACCCCATTATGCCCCAATCCCATTATGCCCCAACCCCTAATACCCATGCCCCAACCCCCTAATACCCATACCCCAACCCCTTACACTACGAAACAAAGTTAAATGATATAAAGAATGATAGTAAAAAGCTTTGGGTAACCTTAAATCACATTTTTGGGATAAAAAGCCAACTCTGCTCCTTCATTCATTGAAACAGATGGCTCATTCATCTCAACCTACTTTAATTACTTTTCATTGGCAAGATAAGCAAACTTAGGGATGATATGCCAGCAACAAATGCTGACACTACACATCCAAGTATATCTGACCATATAATGAAAGACACAAATTGTACTTTTTAATTCCGTAAAGTCAGTGTCTAGGAGGTGATTATTGTTGTCTGTCAACAACGACAAGCCACCAGGGTCTGACAATCTCGATGGAAAGTTACTGAGGATGATAACAGACGATATTGCCACTCCTATTTGCCACATCTTCAATCCAAGCCTACTAGAGAGTGTGTGCCTTCAGGCTTGGAGGGAAGCTAAAGTCATTCTGCCACCTAAGAATAGTAAAGCCCCCTTTACTGGCTCAAATAGCCAACCAATCAGCCTGTTACCACCAACACTTAGTAAACCTCTGGAACAAATGGTGTTTGACCAGATACAATGCTGTTTCACCCTAAACAAATTGACAACAGACTTTCAGCACGCTTATGGAGAAGGACATTCAACAAGCACAGCACTTACAAATGACTGATGATTGGCTGAGAGAAATTGATGATAAAATTATTGTGGGGGATGTCTTGTTAGACTTCAGTGCAGATTTGGACATGATTGATCATAGTCTGCTGCTGGAAAGACATGTGTGTTATGGCTTTATACCCCCTGCTATAATGTGGATGAAGAGTTACCTGTCCAACAGAACAGAGGGTGTTCTTTAATGGAAGCCTCTCCAACATAATCCAGGTAGAATCAGGCATTCTCCAGGGCAGCTGTTTAGGACCCTTGCTGTTTTAAATTTTATTCTAGAATTGATTAAATGTTTTTTTTTCTCCTCATACCCCCATAATAACAAAGCAAGACATTTTTGCAAATGTATCAAATATTTAAAAAATATCACATTTATATAAGTACTCAGACCCTTTACTCAGTACTTTGAAGCACCTTTGGCAGAGTTTATAGCCTCAAGTATTCTTGGGTATGATGCTACAAGTTTGGCACACCTGTATTTGTAGAGTTTCTCCCATTCTTCTCTGCAGATCCTCAAGCTCTGTCGGGTTGGATGGGGAACGTCGCTGCGGAGCTATTTTCAGGTCTTTCCAGAGCTGTTCGATCAGGTTCAAGTCCGGGCTCTGGCTGGGCCACTCAAGGACATTCAGAGACTTGTCCCAAAGCCACTCCTGCGTTGGCTTGGCTGTGTGCTTAGGGCCGTTGTCTTGTTGGAAGGTGAACCTTCGCCCCAGTCTGATGTCCTAAGGATCTCTCTGTACTTTGCTCCGTTCATCTCTCCCTAGATCCTGACTAGTCTCTCAATCCCTGCCGCTGAAAAACATCATCATAGCATGATACTGCCACCACCATGCTTCACCGTAGGGATGGTATTGTCCAGGTGATGAGCGGCGCCTGGTTTTCTCCAGACGTGACACTTGGCATTCATTCAGGCCAAAGAGTTCAATCTTGTTTCTCATGGTCTGAGAATCCTTTAGCTGCCTTTTGGCTAACTTCAAGCGTGCCGTCGTGCCTTTAACAGAGTGGCTTCCGTCTGGCCACTCTACCATAAAGGCCTGATTGGTGGAGTGCTGCAGAGATTGTTGTCCTTCTGGAAGGTTAACCCATCTCCACAGAGGAACTCTGGAGGTCTGCCAGAGTAACCATCAGGTTCTTGGTCACCTCCCTGACTGGGCGGCCAGCTCTAGGAAGAGTCTTGGTGGTTCCAAACTTCTTCCATTGAAGAATGATGGAGACCACTGTGTTCTTGGGGACCTTCAATACTGCAGATATTTTTTGGTACCTTTCCCCAGATCTGTGCCTCGACACAATCCTGTCTCGAAGCTCTACGGAGGATTCCTTCAACCTCGTGGCTTGGGTTTGGCTCTACCGGTCAAGTGCGAGCCTTTCCAAATCATTTACAGGTGGACTCCAAGTTGTAGAAACATCGATGATGAATGGAAACAGGATGCACCTGAGCTCAATTGAGTCTCAGTGCAAAGGGTCTGAATACTAATCAGGTCTGACCCTGATGTGAATCAGCTTTGTGTAGATGGCTTGAATAATTGTTTTCCTCCACTGTAGAATAAGACTGTAACCTAACAATATGTGGAACAAGGGGTCTGAATACTTTCCAAATGCACTGCATTCGTTACCGTATGTGTGTGAATGTGTAACCGTATGTCTCCAGGTTGAAGTCTATGTGTAGGGACGTGTCCTCTTCCGCTGTGATCTACAGACCTCTGGGAACACTGAAACGCACCAGACCAGAGCAGCACACCCACGGTGAGACTCTCTCTCCTGACCACAGCCAGCTATCCCTTCCAACCATCCTTTCTACATTATTTCACTGCTTTGTGATTGGCTCTGTTGTTTATACCAGATGTGGACTGTGCCGATTGGCTGTTTGAGGGGGCGGACCTGGCACCTGTCAGGAAGAGGGTGATGATGCAGGAGGCCGCACCCACAACGCTCCCTAACCCCCCCGACGAACCTCTACCCCTAACACACATGCCTCTCATCACAGGAGACTACATGGACTGTACCGAATCTAATGATGATGATGATGAGGAGGAGAGAGACCTGGAGGAAGAAGAGAGAGGTGGGGAGAGAGACGAGGGGTCTGTGTCTAATTCTGGCACCCCTCCTCCTCGCTGGGAGGAGTTTTTCACCACGGAGATACTGACGGACAGCCAGACCAGCCAACCACACTCCTGCTCGGACACAAGCCCCTCTCACTCCACACCAAACCAGCCAATCACAGGCTCCCAGACCCCAGAGCTGTTTGTTGATGACTACGCCAAACTCCCCTCGCCGTCAATTCCTCTCTCGGCTGGGCGAGGCCTGAGTCAGGCTGAAAGCCTGCTCATCCAATCAGAAGACCGGTGTCAGGGAGATGCATTGACCAATCTGGATGCTGGGGGGGAGGAGAGTGGCAGCCACACTCACCAATCAGAGCCAACGGCGTCTCAGGTGTCATCGGACTTTGACATCCCGTCTACGCCAGATTCACACACACCTGGACCAGACGACCTCAGCGATCTGTACAGGAGACTGGCCGCTGGAGAGGAAGTGGTCACCAGGACAGGAAGTCAGTCCCTCTGACCCAGTCTACACCAGATTCACACACACCTGGACCAGACGACCTCAGCGATCTGTACAGGAGACTGGCCGCTGGAGAGGAAGTGGTCACCAGGACAGGAAGTCAGTCCCTCTGACCACCTCTTTGTATATAGACAGAGGGAAGAGAAAGCAAGACATTCCACCCACTAGTTTCTTCTGATTCATATACAGTCAATGAGCTGAACAGACCAAACCCAGCTGCTAATGCATTGGTGCCTATGGGAGAGCAATCACCTTAAGCAGACCGGAACTGGCCATGATATACAGTAGCTTAGTAATGTCTGAACCTTAACTCTGATCACTCCATCCAGGTGACTACTTTAAAATGGTGGAAGCCCTCAATGTCCAGGTTATATGTAAGAGTCCATCTCTGTTATAGAGTTAATGGATGACTGTGGGTTCTTGACAATGTCTTCCTCACCCGAAAATAATTGACTTGAAGTTGGACAAAAACAGACAATTGATGAATGCATATATACGATTTAATGTGTGGGGCCATAGCATTATCTACACAGATCATACCCATGCCCTACTTTGTTATAGAGACACCATAGTCATGCCCTATACACACATGCCTGCTGCACACCTGGCCCTATCAGGGCCAAGAGAAACCACAGCTACTCCTCGACCACCCTGGGAAATGTTCAGTAGGGAACACAGTAACAGTCTTTCTGTGGTCTCTCAACTGGAGTCTGCTCCTGTCAGGCTAACGCAGTTCTGAACCGTAGAGAATAAAGTCTGTAGCTGTTCTGAACTGTAGAGAATAAAGTCTGTAGCTGTTCTGAACTGTAGAGAATAAAGTCTGTAGCTGTTCTGAACTGTAGAGAATAAAGTCTGTAGCTGTTCTGAAATGTAGAGAATAAAGGAACCAAGTTAAACCAAAATGTCTTTATTTAAACTTTAAAAGGAACTTCAACAACAAGTATAGTGATATTAACTTGGAGCTGGTGGTGAAATCAGGAGGCTGCTGATATACTGATGGCTTCAGTCTTCCCACTGTTCTGCTCCACACAGCTCACATGGAGAGAGCCGTCCCTGAAACACACACACACACAGGTTACACACACACAGGTTACACACACACACACACACAGGTCCAAATACAAGGTCCAGTCCCCAGCTGAAAAACACACACACAGGTCCAAATACAAGGTCCAGTCCCCAGCTGAAACACACAACGGTCCAAATACAAGGTCCAGTCCCCAGCTGAAACACACAACGGTCCAAATACAAGGTCCAGTCCCCAGCTGAAACACACAACGGTCCAAATACAAGGTCCAGTCCCCAGCTGAAACACACAACGGTCCAAATACAAGGTCCAGTCCCCAGCTGAAACACACAACGGTCCAAATACAAGGTCCAGTCCCCAGCTGAAACACACACAGGTCCAAATACAAGGTCCAGTCCCCAGCTGAAACACACACAGGTCCAAATACAAGGTCCAGTCCCCAGCTGAAACACACACAGGTCCAAATACAAGGTCCAGTCCCCAGCTGAAACACACACAGGTCCAAATACAAGGTCCAGTCCCCAGCTGAAACACACACAGGTCCAAATACAAGGTCCAGTCCACAGCTGAAACACACAACGGTCCAAATACAAGGTCCAGTCCCCAGCTGAAACACACAACGGTCCAAATACAAGGTCCAGTCCCCAGCTGAAACACACAACGGTCCAAATACAAGGTCCAGTCCCCAGCTGAAACACAACGGTCCAAATACAAGGTCCAGTCCCCAGCTGAAACACACAGGTCCAAATACAAGGTCCAGTCCCCAGCTGAAACACACAGGTCCAAATACAAGGTCCAGTCCCCAGCTGAAACACACAGGTCCAAATACAAGGTCCAGTCCACAGCTGCTGGGTGTTACCTCTTCATGGTCACCACGGCATCAATGTCATGGTTGTCCTCTTTGGTCTCCAGGTCTCTCAGAACAATCTGCAGATAAGAGAGAGCTGTTGGTTCTCTGGTGGAGGGGTTGTGTGTGTGTGTGTTTACGTACCTTGGCCAGTCTCGGTGGTTCTCTGGTGGAGGGGTTGTGTGTGTGTGTGTGTGTGTGTGTGTGTGTGTGTGTGTGTGTGTGTGTGTGTGTGTGTGTGTGTGTGTGTACCTTGGCCAGTCTCTCTGGCTGCTCTGTGGTTTTCTGGTAAAGCTCCAGACAGAGGGATGCCAGGCGGCCAGGACCAGACAGGATGTGATGTCGCCGAGCAGGAAGGGGCGTGCCCGAGGGAAGGAGCACAGAGAACACCTCAGCCCCTGTTTCATCCACCTCCTGTCAATCACACAGATTAGCCAATCAGAAGCTACTCTATTAGTCACTGATCTGTGTGTGTGTGTGTGTGTGTGTCTGTGTACCTTGAGCAGAATGTCTGAGACACAGGCTTCCACGGTAACAGACTCTGGGGAGGAGCCAATCTCCCGCCCGACTAGAAGGCCCGCTTCCATCGCTGCGCCGACCGCTATGACCTCATCAGGAGGGGCGGAGCTGAGCAGCTCCACGTCAGCGAACAGATCTTTGATCATCTGCTGCAGCCGAGGAATCCTCGCAGAGCCCCCACAGAGAACCACCTGGAACACACAGTGTTAAACCCCCCGCAGAGAACACGCCACCCCCCCCAAACTAGGGATCAAACACGTTGACACGCCCCCAAACTAGCTTGGGATCAAAGCAAACACGTTGACACGTCCCCCCCCAAACTAGCTCGGGATCAAAGCAAATGGTAACTTCCAAACCCATGTTAGGTAGGTCAGGGTTACCTTGTTGATGTCGCTAGTAGAGAGCCCAGTCGTCTCCAGCAGGCTTCTGATTGGTTGGACACTCTTGTTGAACAGGGAAGAACACAGCAGCTCAAAACGGGCCCTGAGAAGAAAAGAAAACCACACAGCGTGTCTTTCCTGTGGCATTGTATGAAGAGGGGAATTGTGAGGGAGTGTGCAGCGGTCTAAGGCCCTGCATCACAGTACTAGAGGTGTCATTACAGACCCGGGTTCCATTCAGGGCTGTCTCTCAACCGGCCGTGATCAGAAGTCCCATAAGGCGGCACATAATTGGCCCAGAGTTATTCGGGTTAGGCAGTCATTGTAAATAAGAATTTGTTCTTAACCGACTTGACTAGTTAAATAAATAAATAAAAATACACATTGTGGTGGGTAAGAGAGCAGGGGTTTGTGGGTAGTGTAGTCACCTGGAGATGTTGCAGTCGAAGTCCATGCCGTCGTGTAGCGAGTCAACGAAGCAATTAGCAGAACCCAGCGTGGAGAGAGAATGTTTGGCCATGTCTGCTCCATTCATCAGCTTCAACATGGCCCGTGGGTTACTACTAACATCCTGTTTATACGACCTACAGACAGAGAGACAGACAGCTTCAACATGGCCCGTGGGTTACTACTAACATCCTGTTTATACGACCTACAGACAGAGAGACAGACAGCTTCAACATGGCCCGTGGGTTACTACTAACATCCTGTTTATACGACCTACAGACAGAGAGACAGACAGCTTCAACATGGCCCGTGGGTTACTACTAACATCCTGTTTATACGACCTACAGACAGAGAGACAGACAGCTTCAACATGGCCCGTGGGTTACTACTAACATCCTGTTTATACGACCTACAGACAGAGAGACAGACAGCTTCAACATGGCCCGTGGGTTACTACTAACATCCTGTTTATACGACCTACAGACAGAGAGACAGACAGCTTCAACATGGCCCGTGGGTTACTACTAACATCCTGTTTATACGACCTACAGACAGAGAGACAGACAGCTTCAACATGGCCCGTGGGTTACTACTAACATCCTGTTTATACGACCTACAGACAGAGAGACAGACAGCTTCAACATGGCCCGTGGGTTACTACTAACATCCTGTTTATACGACCTACAGACAGAGAGACAGACAGCTTCAACATGGCCCGTGGGTTACTACTAGCATCCTGTTTATACGACAGACAGACAGACAGAGACAGACAGCTTCAACATGGCCCGTGCGTTACTCCTAACATCCTGTTTATACGACCGACAGACAGACAGACAGACAGACAGCTTCAACATGGCCCGTGGGTTACTACTAGCATCCTGTTTATACGACCTACAGACAGACAGACAGACAGCTTCAACATGGCCCGTGGGTTACTACTAACATCCTGTTTATACGACCTACAGACAGAGAGACAGACAGACAGACAGCTTCAACATGGCCCGTGGGTTACTACTAACATCCTGTTTATACGACCTACAGACAGACAGACAGCTTCAACATGGCCCGTGGGTTACTACTAGCATCCTGTTTATACGACCTACAGACAGACAGACAGCTTCAACATGGCCCGTGGGTTACTACTAACATCCTGTTTATACAACCTAAAGACAGACATACAGACGGAAAGCTTCGACATGGCCCGTGGGTTACTACTAACATCCTGTTTATACGACCTACAGACAGACAGACAGACAGACAGACAGAACAGGCCCGTTCAACATGGCCTACAGACAGACAGACAGACAGACAGACAGCTTCAACATGGCCCGTGGGTTACTACTAGCATCCTGTTTATACGACCTACAGACAGACAGACAGCTTCAACATGGCCCGTGCGTTACTTCTAACATCCTGTTTATAAGACAGACAGACAGACAGACAGACAGACAGACAGACAGACAGACAGACAGCTTCAACATGGCCCGTGCGTTACTCCTAACATCCTGTTTATACGACCTACAGACAGACAGACAGACAGCTTCAACATGGCCCGTGCGTTACTCCTAACATCCTGTTTATACTACATCTAACTAATAGTTTGGTGTAGTTTTTAATCGGTCGTTGAATGACAACAAAGACCTTAATGAAGAATCCCTACTGTTGACCAATCACCGACGAAGGACCGTAGACGTCGGCCTTCGGCTCACCTCTAGAAAACCCTCACCGAAGTTCAAAACGTTACCAAATGTGGTCATGATATAATCACCCCATGGAAGTGTTTCAGCTGGGAGGGACGCGGACGTCATCCCTACATTCTGTGTTTCAGCTGGGAGGGACGCGGACGTCATCCCTACATTCTGTGTTTCAGCTGGGAGGGACGCGGACGTCATCCCTACATTCTGTGTTTCAGCTGGGAGGGACGCGGACGTCATCCCTACATTCTGTGTTTCAGCTGGGAGGGACGCGGACGTCATCCCTACATTCTGTGTTTCAGCTGGGAGGGACGCGGACGTCATCCCTACATTCTGTGTTTCAGCTGGGAGGGACGCGGACGTCATCCCTACATTCTGTGTTTCAGCTGGGAGGGACGCGGACGTCATCCCTACATTCTGTGTTTCAGCTGGGAGGGACGCGGACGTCATCCCTACATTCTGTGTTTCAGCTGGGAGGGACGCGGACGTCATCCCTACATTCTGTGTTTCAGCTGGGAGGGACGCGGACGTCATCCCTACATTCTGTGTTTCAGCTGGGAGGGACGCGGACGTCATCCCTACATTCTGTGTTTCAGCTGGGAGGACGCGGACGTCATCCCTACATTCTGTGTTTCAGCTGGGAGGGACGCGGACGTCATCCCTACATTCTGTGTTTCAGCTGGGAGGGACGCGGACGTCATCCCTACATTCTGTGTTTCAGCTGGGAGGGACGCGGACGTCATCCCTACATTCTGTGTTTCAGCTGGGAGGGACGCGGACGTCATCCCTACATTCTGTGTTTCAGCTGGGAGGGACGCGGACGTCATCCCTACATTCTGTGTTTCAGCTGGGAGGGACGCGGACGTCATCCCTACATTCTGTGTTTCAGCTGGGAGGGACGCGGACGTCATCCCTACATTCTGTGTTTCAGCTGGGAGGGACGCGGACGTCATCCCTACATTCTGTGTTTCAGCTGGGAGGGACGCGGACGTCATCCCTACATTCTGTGTTTCAGCTGGGAGGGACGCATCCCTACATTCTGTGTTTCGCTGGGAGGGACATCCCTACATTCTGTGTTTCAGCTGGGAGGACGCGGACGTCATCCCTACATTCTGTGTTTCAGCTGGGAGGGACGCGGACGTCATCCCTACATTCTGTGTTTCAGCTGGGAGGACGCGGACGTCATCCCTACATTCTGTGTTTCAGCTGGGAGGGACGCGGACGTCATCCCTACATTCTGTGTTTCAGCTGGGAGGGACGCGGACGTCATCCCTACATTCTGTGTTTCAGCTGGGAGGGACGCGGACGTCATCCCTACATTCTGTGTTTCAGCTGGGAGGGACGCGGACGTCATCCCTACATTCTGTGTTTCAGCTGGGAGGGACACGGACGTCATCCCTACATTCTGTGTTTCAGCTGGGAGGGACACGGACGTCATCCCTACATTCTGTGTTTCAGCTGGGAGGGACACGGACGTCATCCCTACATTCTGTGTTTCAGCTGGGAGGGACACGGACGTCATCCCTACATTCTGTGTTTCAGCTGGGAGGGACACGGACGTCATCCCTACATTCTGTGTTTCAGCTGGGAGGGACACGGACGTCATCCCTACATTCTGTGTTTCAGCTGGGAGGGACACGGACGTCATCCCTACATTCTGTGTTTCAGCTGGGAGGGACACGGACGTCATCCCTACATTCTGTGTTTCAGCTGGGAGGGACACGGACGTCATCCCTACATTCTGTGTTTCAGCTGGGAGGGACACGGACGTCATCCCTACATTCTGTGTTTCATTCTGTGTTCCCTACATTCTGTGCTGGGAGGGACACGGACGTCATCCCTACATTCTGTGTTTCAGCTGGGAGGGACACGGACGTCATCCCTACATTCTGTGTTTCAGCTGGGAGGGACACGGACGTCATCCCTACATTCTGTGTTTCAGCTGGGAGGGACACGGACGTCATCCCTACATTCTGTGTTTCAGCTGGGAGGGACACGGACGTCATCCCTACATTCTGTGTTTCAGCTGGGAGGGACACGGACGTCATCCCTACATTCTGTGTTTCAGCTGGGAGGGACACGGACGTCATCCCTACATTCTGTGTTTCAGCTGGGAGGGACACGGACATCATCCCTACATTCTACGGAAGTGTTTCAGCTGGGAGGGACACGGATGTCATCCCTACATTCTGTGTTTCAGCTGGGAGGCACACGGACGTCATCCCTACATTCTATGGAAGTGTTTCAGCTGGGAGGGACACGGACGTCATCCCTACATTCTACGGAAGTGTTTCAGCTGGGAGGGACACGGATGTCATCCCTACATTCTGTGTTTCAGCTGGGAGGCACGCGGACGTCATCCCTACATTCTATGGAAGTGTTTCAGCTGGGAGGGACACGGACGTCATCCCTACATTCTGTGTTTCAGCTGGGAGGGACACGGACGTCATCCCTACATTCAGTGTTTCAGCTGGGAGGGACACGGACGTCATCCCTACATTCAGTGTTTCAGCTGGGAGGGACACGGACGTCATCCCTACATTCTGTGTTTCAGCTGGGAGGGACACGGACGTCATCCCTACATTCTGTGTTTCAGCTGGGAGGGACACGGACGTCATCCCTACATTCTGTGTTTCAGCTGGGAGGGACACGGACGTCATCCCTACATTCTGTGTTTCAGCTGGGAGGGACACGGACATCATCCCTACATTCTGTGTTTCAGCTGGGAGGGACACGGACGTCATCCCTACATTCTATGGAAGTGTTTCAGCTGGGAGGCACGCGGACGTCATCCCTACGTTCTGTGTTTCAGCTGGGAGGCACGCGGACATCATCCCTACATTCTACGGAAGTGTTTCAGCTGGGAGGGACACGGACGTCATCCCTACATTCAGTGTTTCAGCTGGGAGGGACACGGACGTCATCCCTACATTCAGTGTTTCAGCTGGGAGGGACACGGACGTCATCCCTACATTCAGTGTTTCAGCTGGGAGGGACACGGACGTCATCCCTACATTCTGTGTTTCAGCTGGGAGGGACACGGACGTCATCCCTACATTCTGTGTTTCAGCTGGGAGGGACACGGACGTCATCCCTACATTCTGTGTTTCAGCTGGGAGGGACACGGACATCATCCCTACATTCTGTGTTTCAGCTGGGAGGGACACGGACGTCATCCCTACATTCTATGGAAGTGTTTCAGCTGGGAGGCACGCGGACGTCATCCCTACATTCTGTGTTTCAGCTGGGAGGCACGCGGACATCATCCCTACATTCTACGGAAGTGTTTCAGCTGGGAGGGACACGGACGTCATCCCTACATTCTGTGTTTCAGCTGGGAGGCACGCGGACGTCATCCCTACATTCTATGGAAGTGTTTCAGCTGGGAGGGACACTGACGTCATCCCTACATTCTGTGTTTCAGCTGGGAGGGACACGGACCTCATCCCTACATTCTACGGAAGTGTTTCAGCTGGGAGGGACGTGGACGTCATCCCTACATTCTGTGTTTCAGCTGGGAGGCACGCGGACGTCATCCCTACATTCTGTGTTTCAGCTGGGAGGCACGCGGACGTCATCCCTAAATTCTGTGTTTCAGCTGGGAGGCACGCGGGCGTCATCCCTAAATTCTGTGTTTCAGCTGGGAGGCACGCGGACGTCATCGCTACATTCTGTGTTTCAGCTGGGAGGCACGCGGACGTCATCCCTACATTCTCTGTTTCAGCTGGGAGGCACGCGGACGTCATCCCTACATTCTGTGGAAGTGTGAAAATGGCCCCCATCCAAGTGGTCAGAATATGTACAAAATAAAAACTCATTGATCCTGGGGAACAGATTGTTGTTGTACCATTTCATGTTGATAAAATGCTGTCAGTTCCACTTGAACGCTGCACCAGGTGTGTGTGTGTGTGTTACCGTTTGAACGCTGCACCAGGTGTGTGTGTGTGTTACCGTTTGAACGCTGCACCAGGTGTGTGTGTGTGTGTTACCGTTTGAACGCTGCACCAGGTGTGTGTGTGTGTGTTACCGTTTGAACGCTGCACCAGGTGTGTGTGTGTGTGTTACCGTTTGAACTCTGCACCAGGTGTGTGTGTGTGTTACCGTTTGAACTCTGCACCAGGTGTGTGTGTGTGTTACCGTTTGAACTCTGCACCAGGTGTGTGTGTGTGTTACCGTTTGAACGCTGCACCAGGTGTGTGTGTGTGTGTGTGTGTGTTACCGTTTGAACGCTGCACCAGGTGTGTGTGTGTGTGTTACCGTTTGAACGCTGCACCAGGTGTGTGTGTGTGTGTTACCGTTTGAACGCTGCACCAGGTGTGTGTGTGTGTGTTACCGTTTGAACTCTGCACCAGGTGTGTGTGTGTGTGTGTGTGTGTGTGTGTGTGTTACCGTTTGAACTCTGCACCAGGTGTGTGTGTGTGTGTGTTACCGTTTGAACGCTGCACCAGGTGTGTGTGTGTGTGTTACCGTTTGAACTCTGCACCAGGTGTGTGTGTGTGTGTTACCGTTTGAACTCTGCACCAGGTGTGTGTGTGTGTTACCGTTTGAACGCTGCACCAGGTGTGTGTGTGTGTGTGTTACCGTTTGAACGCTGCACCAGGTGTGTGTGTGTGTGTTACCGTTTGAACGCTGCACCAGGTGTGTGTGTGTGTGTGTTACCGTTTGAACGCTGCACCAGGTGTGTGTGTGTGTGTTACCGTTTGAACGCTGCACCAGGTGTGTGTGTGTGTGTTACCGTTTGAACTCTGCACCAGGTGTGTGTGTGTGTGTGTGTTACCGTTTGAACTCTGCACCAGGTGTGTGTGTGTGTTACCGTTTGAACTCTGCACCAGGTGTGTGTGTGTGTTACCGTTTGAACTCTGCACCAGGTGTGTGTGTGTGTTACCGTTTGAACTCTGCACCAGGTGTGTGTGTGTGTTACCGTTTGAACGCTGCACCAGGTGTGTGTGTGTGTGTTACTGTTTGAACGCTGCACCAGGTGTGTGTGTGTTACCGTTTGAACTCTGCACCAGGTGTGTGTGTGTTACCGTTTGAACTCTGCACCAGGTGTGTGTGTGTGTGTTACCGTTTGAACGCTGCACCAGGTGTGTGTGTGTGTGTGTGTGTGTGTGTGTGTGTGTGTGTGTGTGTGTGTGTGTGTGTGTGTGTGTGTGTGTGTGTGTGTTACCGTTTGAACTCTGCAGCCAGGTGCTGTGCCAGGGCGCTTGTGAAGCTCTCTCCTCCGATGCTGTGGTCTGTGTGGGTGTTCAGAACCCGGAACATTCCACCATTCACCTGCAGCACCGTCACACTCAGAGACGTCCCACCTAGTTTATACACCAGGACATGGCTACACACACACACCAGTTTATACACCAGGACATGGCTACACACACACACCCACACACACACCCACACACCAGTTCACACACACCCACCAGTTCACACACACCAGTTCACACACACCAGTTCACACACACACCCACACACACACCAGTTCACACACACACACCAGTTCACACACACACACCAGTTCACACACACACCAGTTCACACACACACCAGTTCACACACACCCACCCACCCACACACCCACCCACCCACACACCAGTTCACACCCACCCACACACCAGTTCACACCCACCCACACACCAGTTCACACCCACCCACACACCAGTTCACACCCACCCACACACCAGTTCACACCCACCCACACACCAGTTCACACCCACCCACACACCAGTTCACACCCACCCACACACCAGTTCACACCCACCCACACACCAGTTCACACCCACCCACACACCAGTTCACACCCACCCACACACCAGTTCACACCCACCCACACCACACACCAGTTCACACCCACCCACACACCAGTTCACACCCACCCACACACCAGTTCACACCCACCCACACACCAGTTCACACCCACCCACACACCAGTTCACACACACCCACACACCAGTTCACACACACCCACACACCAGTTCACACACACCCACACACCAGTTCACACACACCCACACCAGTTCACCCACACCAGTTCACACACACCAGTTCACACACACCCACACACCAGTTCACACACACCCACACACCAGTTCACACACACCCACACACCAGTTCACACACACCCACACCAGTTCACACACACCCACACCAGTTCACACACACCCACACCAGTTCACACACACCCACACCAGTTCACCCACACCAGTTCACACACACCCACACACCAGTTCACACACACCCACACCAGTTCACACACACCCACACCAGTTCACACACCACTAGAGGTTGACAGATTAATATCATTAAACTTTTGATATAAAATCCATCTTAACATAACCGCTAGTTATCTACACATGGTTGATGATATTACAAGGTTAAACAGCTTATCCTGCGTTGCATATAATCAATACCTTTTAATTTATCATCGAATCACAGCTGACTTCACCTTCACCAAACGGGTGATGATTTAACAAAAGTGCATTGCTGAAAAAAAAGCAATCTTTGCACAAATGTACCGAACCATAAACATCAATTCCTTCCTTAAAATCAATACACAGAAATATATATTTTTTAAACCTGCATATTTAGTTAAGAAATTCATGTTAGCAGGCAATATTAACTAGGGACGGTTCCGTATTTCACCGAAAGAATAAACGTTTTGTTTTCGAAATTATAGTTTTCAGATTTTACCATATTAATGACCAAAGGCTCATATTTCTGTGTGTTTATTATGAGCAGTCTGACTGAGTGGTGGTAGGCAGCAGCAGGCTCGTATTTCTGTGTGTTTATTATGAGCAGTCTGACTGAGTGGTGGTAGGCAGCAGCAGGCTCGTATTTCTGTGTGTTTATTATGAGCAGTCTGACTGAGTGGTGGTAGGCAGCAGCAGGCTCATATTTCTGTGTGTTTATTATGAGCAGTCTGACTGAGTGGTGGTAGGCAGCAGCAGGCTCGTATTTCTGTGTGTTTATTATGAGCAGTCTGACTGAGTGGTGGTAGGCAGCAGCAGGCTCATATTTCTGTGTGTTTATTATAATTAAGTCTATGATTTGATAGAGCAGTCTGACTGCGCGATGGTAGGCAGCAGCAGGCTCGTAAGCATTCATTCAAACAGCACTGTGTTTGCTAACAGCTCTTAGCAATGCTTGAAGCACAGCGCTGTTTATGACTTCAAGCCTATCAACTCCCGAGATTAGACTGGCAATACTATAGTGCCTATAAGACCATCCAATACTATAGTACCTATAAGACCATCCAATACTATAGTGCCTATAAGACCAACCAATACTATAGTACCTATAAGACCATCCAATACTATAGTGCCTATAAGACCATCCAATACTATAGTGCCTATAAGACCATCCAATACTATAGTGCCTATAAGACCATCCAATAGATTTGGCTGGCAATACTATAGTACCTATTAGACCATCCAATACTATAGTACCTATAAGACCAACCAATACTATAGTACCTATAAGACCATCCAATACTATAGTACCTATAAGACCATCCAATACTATAGTGCCTATAAGACCATCCAATACTATAGTACCTATAAGACCATCCAATACTATAGTACCTATAAGACCATCCAATACTATAGTGCCTATAAGACCATCCAATACTATAGTACCTATAAGACCATCCAATACTAAAGTGCCTATAAGACCATCCAATACTATAGTGCCTATAAGACCATCCAATAGATTAGGCTGGCAATACTATAGTACCTATAAGACCATCCAATAGATTAGGCTGGCAATACTATAGTGCCTATAAGACCATCCAATAGATTAGGCTGGCAATACTATAGTACCTATTAGACCATCCAATACTATAGTACCTATAAGACCATCCAATACTATAGTGCCTGTAAGACCATCCAATACTATAGTACCTATAAGACCATCCAATACTATAGTACCTATAAGACCATCCAATACTATAGTACCTATAAGACCATCCAATACTATAGTACCTATAAGACCATCCAATACTATAGTGCCTGTAAGACCATCCAATACTATAGTGCCTATAAGACCATCCAATACTATAGTACCTATAAGACCATCCAATACTATAGTACCTATAAGACCATCCAATACTATAGTGCCTATAAGACCATCCAATACTAAAGTACCTATAAGACCATCCAATACTATAGTGCCTATAAGACCATCCAATACTATAGTGCCTATAAGACCATCCAATAGATTAGGCTGGCAATACTATAGTACCTATAAGACCATCCAATAGATTAGGCTGGCAATACTATAGTGCCTATAAGACCATCCAATAGATTAGGCTGGCAATACTATAGTACCTATTAGACCATCCAATACTATAGTACCTATAAGACCATCCAATACTATAGTACCTATAAGACCATCCAATACTATAGTACCTATAAGACCATCCAATACTATAGTGCCTGTAAGACCAACCAATAGTCAAAAGGTATATGAAATACAAATGGTAGAGAGAGAGATAGTCGACGCGTCATAATTCCTATTATAACTACAAGCTAAAACTTCTTAACTGGGAATATTGAAGAACTGGGAATATTGAACCACCAGCTTTCATATGTTCTCATGTTCTGAGCAACGAACTTAAACGTTAGCTTTTTATCATGGGACATATTGCACTTTCTCCTCTAACACTGCATTTTTACATTAGTTAAACCAAATTGAACATGTAATTATTTATGAGACTTAAATAGATGTATTAAGTTAAAATAAGTGTTCATTCAGTATTGTTGTAATTGTCATTATTACAAACACACATATAAAAATCTTCAGATTAATTCAGTATCGGCTTTTTTTGGTTCTCCAATAAAAATCGGTCGACCTGTAGTTCATACAGAAGAAGGAGGAGTCTGTACCTCTTCCCAGAGGGGCAGTCCTGTCCGATTCCGTAGGCCAGTAGAGCAGCAGCTGGCTCGTGGATCAGCCTCAACACACGGAACCCTGCCGCCTCCGCAGCCGCCCGCAACGCCGCCTTCTGAGCATGTGCGAACTCAAAGGGGACAGTGATGACAGCCTCTGTGACATCAGCGCCCAAGGCCGATTGAGCCGTCTCTATGGAAACAACAATAGATGGGAGGGTGTCCCGGTTCCAAGTGGACCTGTAGTACTATACCCCCCCCCCTCGCTGGAGAGCTGACATGTTTTCACAACAATAGTTTGAAGTTGCTCCCTGATAGGCTACCATATTGCTTAGGCCCATTCAATCATGTGGGATCTCCACTAGTGCATAGTGTCAGGGGGAAATCGGGACAGTGTGTTCTAACCTTTCATCTTGTGTAGGATCAGCTTGGCAACATCTTGGGGAGCCACATGTCTGGTCATCTCTCCAGTCATCTCATACACTGGCTTCTCTCCCTTGTTGACAACCTGAAACACATAATCATCAGCTTCTCTATTACACAATATCACTCATAACGTAGTGTTAAGTAGTCAGACATGTTAATCACTGAGAACAGTGTTAGGTAGTCTAATAGAGACAGGTATACCAGGGTAATCACTGAGAGTCTAATAGGGGGTAGAGGGTTGAAAACTCACAGGACATTTACTCTCAGCTTTATGCGTCTGCACCTCAGGATCCTCAAAACTGCCGACAGGAGGAGAGGAAAAAGGGGAAGAAGCAACAACATGAGTTCATTCTCCCTAACCCAACAACAAGAGTTCATTCTCCCTAACCCAACATGAGTTCATTCTCCCTAACCCAACAACAAGAGTTCATTCTCCCTAACCCAACAACAAGAGTTCATTCTCCCTAACCCAACAACAAGAGTTCATTCTCCCTAACCCAACAACAAGAGTTCATTCTCCCTAACCCAACAACAAGAGTTCATTCTCCCTAACCCAACAACAAGAGTTCATTCTCCCTAACCCAACAACAAGAGTTCATTCTCCCTAACCCAACAACATGAGGTGAGTTCATTCTCCCTAACCCAACAACATGAGGTGAGTTCATTCTCCCTAACCCAACAACATGAGGTGAGTTCATTCTCCCTAACCCAACAACAAGAGTTCATTCTCCCTAACCCAACAACAAGAGTTCATTCTCCCTAACCCAACAACAAGAGTTCATTCTCCCTAACCCAACAACAAGAGTTCATTCTCCCTAACCCAACAACAAGAGTTCATTCTCCCTAACCCAACAACAAGAGTTCATTCTCCCTAACCCAACAACAAGAGTTCATTCTCCCTAACCCAACAACAAGAGTTCATTCTCCCTAACCCAACAACAAGAGTTCATTCTCCCTAACCCAACAACAAGAGTTCATTCTCCCTAACCCAACAACAAGAGTTCATTCTCCCTAACCCAACAACAAGAGTTCATTCTCCCTAACCCAACAACAAGAGTTCATTCTCCCTAACCCAACAACAAGAGTTCATTCTCCCTAACCCAACAACAAGAGTTCATTCTCCCTAACCCAACAACAAGAGTTCATTCTCCCTAACCCAACAACAAGAGTTCATTCTCCCTAACCCAACAACAAGAGTTCATTCTCCCTAACCCAACAACAAGAGTTCATTCTCCCTAACCCAACAACAAGAGTTCATTCTCCCTAACCCAACAACAAGAGTTCATTCTCCCTAACCCAACAACAAGAGTTCATTCTCCCTAACCCAACAACAAGAGTTCATTCTCCCTAACCCAACAACAAGAGTTCATTCTCCCTAACCCAACAACAAGAGTTCATTCTCCCTAACCCAACAACAAGAGTTCATTCTCCCTAACCCAACAACAAGAGTTCATTCTCCCTAACCCAACAACAAGAGTTCATTCTCCCTAACCCAACAACAAGAGTTCATTCTCCCTAACCCAACAACAAGAGTTCATTCTCCCTAACCCAACAACAAGAGTTCATTCTCCCTAACCCAACAACATGAGTTCATTCTCCCTAACCCAACAACATGAGGTGAGTTCATTCTCCCTAACCCAACAACATGAGGTGAGTTCATTCTCTAGAACATTGGGAACATACAGTTGAAGTCAGAAGCTAATATACACTTTAGCCAAATACATTTAAACTCAGTTTCACTATTCCTGACATTTAATCCAAGTAAAAATTCCCTGTCTTAGGTCAGTTAGGATCACCACTTTATTTTAAGAATGTGAAATGTCAGAATAATAGTAGAGAGTGATTTATTTCAGCTTTAATTTCAGCACATTCCCAGTGGGTCAGAAGTTTACATTCACTCAATTAGTATTTGGCAGCATTGCCCTTTAAATTGTTTAACTTGGGTCAAACGTTCGGGTAGACTTCCACAAGCTTCCCACAATAAATTGGGTGAATTTTGGCCCATTCCTCCTGACAGAGCTGGTGTAACTGAGCCAGGTTTGAAGGCCTCCTTGCTCACACGCACTTTTTCCAGTTCTGCCACACAAATTTTCCTTAGGATTGATGTCAGGGCTTTGACCAAGTTTTAACTTCCTGACTGGCGTCTTGAGAGGTTGCTTCAATATATCCACAATTTTCCTACCTCATGATACCTATTTTGTGAAGTGCACCAGTCCCATCTACAGCAAAGCACCCCCACAACATGATGCTGCCACCCCGTGCTTCACGTTCGGGATGGCGTTCTTCTGCTTGCAAGCCTCCCCCTTTCTCCTCCAAACATAACTATGGTCATTATGGCCAAAAAGTTATATTTTTGTTTCATCAGACCAGAGGACATTTCTCCAAAAAGTACCATCTTTATTCCCATGTGCCGTTGCAAACCGTAGTCTGGCTTTTTTATGGCGGTTTTGGAGCAGTGGCTTCTTCCTTGCTGAGTGGCCTTTCAGGTTATGTTGATATAGGACTTGTTTTACTGTGGATATATACTTTTGTACCCGTTTCCTCCAGCATCTTCACAAGGTCCTTTGCTGTTGTTCTGGGATTGATTTACACGTTTCGCAGTAAAGTACGTTAATCTCTAGGAGACAGAACGCGTCTCCTTCCTGAGCAGTATGACGGCTGCGTGGTCCCATGGTGTTTATACTTGCGTACTATTGTTTGTACAGATGAACGTGGTACCTTCAGGTGTTTGGAAATTGCTCCCAAGGATGAACCAGACTTGTGGAGGTCTACATTTTTCTTTCAGAGGTCTTGGCTGATTTATTTGGATTTTCCCATGATATCAAGTAAAGAGGCACGGAGTATGAAGGTCAGCCTTGAAATGCATACACAGGTAAACCTACAATTGACTCAAATGATGTCAATTAGCCTATTAGAAGCTTCTAAAGCCATGACATCATGTTCTGGAATTTTCCAAGCTGTTTAAAGGCACAGTCAACTTAGTGAATGTAAACTTCTGACCCACTGGAATTGTGATACAGTGAATTATAAGTGAAATAATCTGTCTGTAAACATGTGTTGGAAAAATGACTTATAATGCACAAAGTAGATGTCCTAACCGATTTGCCAAAACTATAGTTTGTTAACAAGAAAATTGTGGAGTGGTTGAAAAACTAGTTTTAATGACTCCAACCTAAGTGTTCGTAAACTTCCGACTTCAACTGTAATACAGACACTTACCTCCTCCCCAGCACCTGTTTGACTTTAACCACAGTGTTGGCTGCGTTTCGGACACGACCCTGCTTAGCCGCAATCCCTACTATCTGCAGAGAGAGCGAGCGATGAGAGAGAGGCAGATGGAAGATAGGACAGACGGATTGAACAGGGAGGTGAAGGGAGGGTTACAGTGTGAGATGACAGAGGGAGGGTTACAGTGTGAGATGACAGAGGGAGGACAGGACAGAGGGAGGGTTACAGTGTGAGATGACAGAGAGAGGACATCATGACAAGAGATATGATCCTACATGCTCTGTACACCACCACAGTAATAACAGGTTTCTCTATCGTTTGAGGTAAATAATATTAATTATACTTAAAAATGTAAAATGTAACATGCAACAATTTTACTGAGATATGGTTCATACAAGGAAATTAGTCAGCCGCCGGGGAGCCGGGCCCAGCCACCGGGGAGCCAGGCCCAGCCACCGGGGAGCCAGGCCCAGCCACCGGGAGCCAGGCCCAGCCACCGGGAGCCAGGCCCAGCCACCGGGGAGCCAGGCCCAGCCACCGGGAGCCAGGCCCAGCCGCCGGGGAGCCGGGCCCAGCCGCCGGGGAGCCGGGCCCAGCCGCCGGGGAGCCGGGCCCAGCCGCCGGGGAGCCGGGCCCAGCCGCCGGGGAGCCGGGCCCAGCCGCCGGGGAGCCGGGCCCAGCCGCCGGGGAGCCGGGCCCAGCCGCCGGGGAGCCGGGCCCAGCCACCGGGGAGCCAGGCCCAGCCACCGGGGAGCCAGGCCCAGCCACCGGGGAGCCAGGCCCAGCCACCGGGGAGCCAGGCCCAGCCACCGGGGAGCCAGGCCCAGCCACCGGGGAGCCAGGCCCAGCCAATCAGAACACATTTTCCCCCACAAAGAGGTTTTATTACAGACTGAAAAAAGCTCACTAACAGGGATGTAAACATCATTTGTGCACAACATTTGAGATAATGTGTGAATGGAACATTTCTGGCATCTTATTTCAGCTCATGAAACAGGCACATGTGGTTTTTCCATCCCTCGCAGTCTGAGAGTTGAGAACTGGTCGCGGTTTGCTGATGTCAACATTGTGAACAGAGTGCCCCACGGTGGCGGTAGGGTATGGGTAGGCATAAGCTACGGACAAACAATTACAGACCAAGGCGAGACTCAAAAACGTGCTCCCAGCAAAACTAGAATAAGCCCAGTAAGCAGAATTACATTGAAAAGACGTGTAAAATAAGTATTTTCCAGACGTTGAAGTTAGATTCAATTAAGGCTCCGAATTAAAAGGTGAAAAGACATTTTCTAGGACGTTGAAAAATGTTTCATCGGGGTTGGGGAAAAAACGTCTCATTTTTGGTTTTGAATGAAAGTTGAAAACATGTCATTTATAGACATCTATGTTTTGGCCAAATCAATGCTGGTCCATACTGGACAAATCTGAACCAAACAAAGACAGTGATTGGTTCAAATTTGGTCCAGACCAGAAATCAACGTCAGTGGAGGTTGAAATCAAGACCGGACTACACCGCACCAAATCTCAACCAAACAGACATTATGATTGGTTCAGATTTTGTCCAGACTGGACCAAAAACCAATGTCTGTGGAACTCAAGGCACGTCCAGATTACACACAAAAAAAAGACATCGCTACCTGTCCATGCTTACTGAGGCCTATAGTGTTGCCTGAAATGTGATTTTATGAATGCCCATCTGTGGTAAGCCTACCACCTGTAAAACATCACCAAAAGAGGTGTTTGGAAAGGACCAAAAACAAAAAAAAGACTCATGCTTCCTGGGGTGTAGATCCACCCCCATTACCTTTTTAAAAACAAGGCAACTTAACAGATGCATATCTGTATTCCCAGTCATGTGAAATCCATAGATTGGGGCCTAATTTATTTATTTCCTTATATGAACTGTAACTCAGTAAAATATTTGAAATGGTTGCATTTATATTTTTGAAAAGCTAGTCTGGTAAAGAAACACCTGAAACCTGCAGCCGAGGGATTTCACAGGTGTTCTGCGCATGCGCGATAGTTAATTAGCACAGGTCTGTAGTCTTCCATCTGTTTTCTGGAAACACGCACTAACCTTAAGGTGTGTATCAACTTAACCTGGATTATTTATCGCTGATATGAAAGACAAGGTCCTTGTTAATTTTGTTATCCCGACCAAATTGTATTGGTCCCATACAAATATGTATCAGATGTAATAGTTGAAGTAAAACGTTATGTTAGGTCGTTATGTAATACCTGTTCCGTGTCTCGGTAAGCCACCACGGCAGGAGTGACTCGGTCTCCGGCGTCATTGGCGACCACCTCCGCTCGGCCATCCTGAACAAAACACAACACTGTCAAAATCCTCCCATCCTGACCGATAACAATCATCTCTAAAAGCCAAGCAAGTTGTTTTAGCGTTAGTTTACTAGATGGCTAACACCGGTAGCCAACTCATTCACTCCATTTCTAACATTGTCCAGATTTACCGGTAACTAACTCATTGTCATAACATGTTTAACCGGATCTTTCCGGACCTCCTGAATATACCGCTTCATAACTGAAAACAGAGACTAGTCCCGCCACCAAAAACATTACGACAGGCAGCAACAATACCTTAAAAATAGCGACACAGGCACATGTGTAGCCGAAATGTACTCCTATAGCCGCCATGCTTGTTGAGAAATCACTGCGAAGCTGAACCACCAAGGTTAAAGTTCATTTGACTTTAAAACCAATCAGAGTAAAACGTTGCAGGAACTGACTCAATATTCAGCCAATCGGAGATGTTTACTGAAACCAATCAGAAGAGGTCTGGCGTCAGCTGAAGTAGTTTGCAGCAGGTACCGGAGAGTTGCTGCTGTTTTTATTTTATTTAACTCGGCAAGTCCGTTAATAAAGTATTCTTCTTTACAATGGCGGCCAAAAGGCCTCCTGGAGGGATTGGGGCTTGGATTCAAAATAAACATATAGGAATAATGTGTATTAGAGCTCCTCTATAGTTAGTTATAGTTAGACATTCAGTTGGTTATGTTGTGTAGTAGAGATCCTCTATAGTTAGTTATAGTTAGACATTCAGTTGGTTATGTTGTGTAGTAGAGATCCTCTATAGTTAGTTATAGTTAGACATTCAGTTGGTTATGTTGTGTAGTAGAGATCCTCTATAGTTAGTTATAGTTAGACATTCAGTTGGTTCTGTTGTGTAGTAGAGATCCTCTATAGTTAGTTATAGTTAGACATTCAGTTGGTTATGTTGTGTAGTAGAGATCCTCTATAGTTAGACATTCAGTTGGTTATGTTGTGTAGTAGAGATCCTCTATAGTTAGTTATAGTTAGACATTCAGTTGGTTCTGTTGTGTAGTAGAGATCCTCTATAGTTAGTTATAGTTAGACATTATGTTGTGTAGTAGAGATCCTCTATAGTTAGTTATAGTTAGACATTCAGTTGGTTCTGTTGTGTAGTAGAGATCCTCTATAGTTAGTTATAGTTAGACATTCAGTTGGTTCTGTTGTGTAGTAGAGATCCTCTATAGTTAGTTATAGTTAGACATTATGTTGTGTAGTAGAGATCCTCTATAGTTAGTTATAGTTAGACATTCAGTTGGTTATGTTGTGTAGTAGAGATCCTCTATAGTTAGTTATAGTTAGACATTCAGTTGGTTCTGTTGTGTAGTAGAGATCCTCTATAGTTAGACATTCAGTTGGTTCTGTTGTGTAGTAGAGATCCTCTATAGTTAGACATTCAGTTGGTTATGTTGTGTAGTAGAGATCCTCTATAGTTAGTTATAGTTAGACATTCAGTTGGTTATGTTGTGTAGTAGAGATCCTCTATAGTTAGTTATAGTTAGACATTATGTTGTGTAGTAGAGATCCTCTATAGTTAGTTATAGTTAGACATTCAGTTAGTTCTGTTGTGTAGTAGAGATCCTCTATAGTTAGTTATAGTTAGACATTCAGTTGGTTATGTTGTGTAGTAGAGATCCTCTATAGTTAGTTATAGTTAGACATTCAGTTGGTTATGTTGTGTAGTAGAGATCCTCTATAGTTAGTTATAGTTAGACATTCAGTTGGTTCTGTTGTGTAGTAGAGATCCTCTATAGTTAGTTATAGTTAGACATTATGTTGTGTAGTAGAGATCCTCTATAGTTAGTTATAGTTAGACATTCAGTTGGTTCTGTTGTGTAGTAGAGATCCTCTATAGTTAGTTATAGTTAGACATTCAGTTGGTTCTGTTGTGTAGTAGAGATCCTCTATAGTTAGTTATAGTTAGACATTATGTTGTGTAGTAGAGATCCTCTATAGTTAGTTATAGTTAGACATTCAGTTGGTTATGTTGTGTAGTAGAGATCCTCTATAGTTAGTTATAGTTAGACATTCAGTTGGTTCTGTTGTGTAGTAGAGATCCTCTATAGTTAGTTATAGTTAGACATTCAGTTGGTTATGTTGTGTAGTAGAGATCCTCTATAGTTAGACATTCAGTTGGTTATGTTGTGTAGTAGAGATCCTCTATAGTTAGTTATAGTTAGACATTCAGTTGGTTCTGTTGTGTAGTAGAGATCCTCTATAGTTAGTTATAGTTAGACATTATGTTGTGTAGTAGAGATCCTCTATAGTTAGTTATAGTTAGACATTCAGTTGGTTCTGTTGTGTAGTAGAGATCCTCTATAGTTAGTTATAGTTAGACATTCAGTTGGTTCTGTTGTGTAGTAGAGATCCTCTATAGTTAGTTATAGTTAGACATTATGTTGTGTAGTAGAGATCCTCTATAGTTAGTTATAGTTAGACATTCAGTTGGTTATGTTGTGTAGTAGAGATCCTCTATAGTTAGTTATAGTTAGACATTCAGTTGGTTCTGTTGTGTAGTAGAGATCCTCTATAGTTAGACATTCAGTTGGTTATGTTGTGTAGTAGAGATCCTCTATAGTTAGTTATAGTTAGACATTCAGTTAGTTCTGTTGTGTAGTAGAGATCCTCTATAGTTAGTTATAGTTAGACATTCAGTTGGTTATGTTGTGTAGTAGAGATCCTCTATAGTTAGACATTCAGTTGGTTCTGTTGTGTAGTAGAGATCCTCTATAGTTAGACATTCAGTTGGTTATGTTGTGTAGTAGAGATCCTCTATAGTTAGTTATAGTTAGACATTCAGTTGGTTCTGTTGTGTAGTAGAGATCCTCTATAGTTAGTTATAGTTAGACATTCAGTTGGTTCTGTTGTGTAGTAGAGATCCTCTATAGTTAGTTATAGTTAGACATTATGTTGTGTAGTAGAGATCCTCTATAGTTAGTTATAGTTAGACATTCAGTTGGTTATGTTGTGTAGTAGAGATCCTCTATAGTTAGTTATAGTTAGACATTCAGTTGGTTCTGTTGTGTAGTAGAGATCCTCTATAGTTAGACATTCAGTTGGTTATGTTGTGTAGTAGAGATCCTCTATAGTTAGTTATAGTTAGACATTCAGTTGGTTCTGTTGTGTAGTAGAGATCCTCTATAGTTAGTTATAGTTAGACATTATGTTGTGTAGTAGAGATCCTCTATAGTTAGTTATAGTTAGACATTCAGTTGGTTCTGTTGTGTAGTAGAGATCCTCTATAGTTAGTTATAGTTAGACATTCAGTTGGTTCTGTTGTGTAGTAGAGATCCTCTATAGTTAGTTATAGTTAGACATTATGTTGTGTAGTAGAGATCCTCTATAGTTAGTTATAGTTAGACATTCAGTTGGTTATGTTGTGTAGTAGAGATCCTCTATAGTTAGTTATAGTTAGACATTCAGTTGGTTCTGTTGTGTAGTAGAGATCCTCTATAGTTAGACATTCAGTTGGTTATGTTGTGTAGTAGAGATCCTCTATAGTTAGTTATAGTTAGACATTCAGTTGGTTCTGTTGTGTCGTAGAGATCCTCTATAGTTAGTTATAGTTAGACATTCAGTTGGTTCTGTTGTGTAGTAGAGATCCTCTATAGTTAGACATTCAGTTAGTTCTGTTGTGTAGTAGAGATCCTCTATAGTTAGACATTCAGTTGGTTCTGTTGTGTAGTAGAGATCCTCTATAGTTAGACATTCAGTTGGTTATGTTGTGTAGTAGAGATCCTCTATAGTTAGTTATAGTTAGACATTCAGTTGGTTCTGTTGTGTAGTAGAGATCCTCTATAGTTAGTTATAGTTAGACATTCAGTTGGTTCTGTTGTGTAGTAGAGATCCTCTATAGTTAGTTATAGTTAGACATTATGTTGTGTAGTAGAGATCCTCTATAGTTAGTTATAGTTAGACATTCAGTTGGTTATGTTGTGTAGTAGAGATCCTCTATAGTTAGACATTCAGTTGGTTCTGTTGTGTAGTAGAGATCCTCTATAGTTAGTTATAGTTAGACATTCAGTTGGTTATGTTGTGTAGTAGAGATTCTCTATAGTTAGTTATAGTTAGACATTCAGTTGGTTATGTTGTGTAGTAGAGATCCTCTATAGTTAGTTATAGTTAGACATTCAGTTGGTTCTGTTGTGTAGTAGAGATCCTCTATAGTTAGTTATAGTTAGACATTCAGTTGGTTCTGTTGTGTAGTAGAGATCCTCTATAGTTAGTTATAGTTAGACATTATGTTGTGTAGTAGAGATCCTCTATAGTTAGTTATAGTTAGACATTCAGTTGGTTATGTTGTGTAGTAGAGATCCTCTATAGTTAGTTATAGTTAGACATTCAGTTGGTTCTGTTGTGTAGTAGAGATCCTCTATAGTTAGTTATAGTTAGACATTCAGTTGGTTATGTTGTGTAGTAGAGATCCTCTATAGTTAGACATTCAGTTGGTTCTGTTGTGTAGTAGAGATCCTCTATAGTTAGACATTCAGTTGGTTCTGTTGTGTAGTAGAGATCCTCTATAGTTAGTTATAGTTAGACATTCAGTTGGTTCTGTTGTGTAGTAGAGATCCTCTATAGTTAGACATTCAGTTGGTTCTGTTGTGTAGTAGAGATCCTCTATAGTTAGTTATCAAATCAAATCAAATCAAATTTATTTATATAGCCCTTCGTACATCAGCTGATATCTCAAAGTGCTGTACAGAAACCCAGCCTAAAACCCCAAACAGCAAACAATGCAGGTGTAAAAGCACGGTGGCTAGGAAAAACTCCCTAGAAAGGACAAAACCTAGGAAGAAACCTAGAGAGGAACCGGGCTATGTGGGGTGGCCAGTCCTCTTCTGGCTGTGCCGGGTAGAGATTATAACAGAACATGACCAAGATGTTCAAATGTTCATAAATGACCAGCATGGTCAAATAATAATAAGGCAGAACAGTTGAAACTGGAGCAGCAGCACAGTCAGGTGGACTGGGGACAGCAAGGAGCCATCATGTCAGGTAGTCCTGGGGCACGGTCCTAGGGCTCAGGTCCTCCGAGAGAGAGAAAGAAAGAGAGAATTAGAGAGAGCATATGTGGGGTGGCCAGTCCTCTTCTGGCTGTGCCGGGTGGAGATTATAACAGAACGTGGCCAAGATGTTCAAATGTTCATAAATGACCAGCATGGTTGAATAATAGTAAGGCAGAACAGTTGAAACTGTTATAGTTAGACATTCAGTTGGTTATGTTGTGTAGTAGAGATCCTCTATAGTTAGACATTCAGTTGGTTCTGTTGTGTAGTAGAGATCCTCTATAGTTAGACATTCAGTTGGTTCTGTTGTGTAGTAGAGATCCTCTATAGTTAGACATTCAGTTGGTTCTGTTGTGTAGTAGAGATCCTCTATAGTTAGACATTCAGTCGGTTCTGTTGTGTAGTAGAGATCCTCTATATTATATACAGGGGGCTCCTAATGAGCTCAGTTGGTAGAGCATGGCGCTTGTAACGCCAGGGTAGTGGGTTCGATCCCCGGGACCACCCATACGTAGAATGTATGCACACATGACTGTAAGTCGCTTTGGATAAAAGCGTCTGCTAAATGGCATATATTATTATATTTTTATATTAGCTGCCCCCTGTATATAACCTCATTAGGATCCCCCCCTGTATATAACCTTATTAGGATCCCCCCCTGTATATAACCTCGAACCCACTACCCTGGCGTTACAAGCGCCATGCTCTACCAACTGAGCTACAGAAGGACCCTAGGGGGTCCTAATGAGGTTATATACAGGGGGCACCTGATGAGGTTATATACAGGGGGCACCTGATGAGGTTATATACAGGGGGCTCCTAATGAGGTTATATACAGGGGGCTCCTAATGAGGTTATATACAGGGAGCACCTGATGAGGTTATATACAGGGGGCACCTGATGAGGTTATATACAGGGGGCACCTGATGAGGTTATATACAGGGGGCACCTGATGAGGTTATATACAGGGGGCACCTGATGAGGTTATATACAGGGGGCACCTGATGAGGTTATATACAGGGGGCTCCTAATGAGGTTATATACAGGGGGCTCCTAATGAGGTTATATACAGGGGGCTCCTAATGAGGTTATATACAGGGGGCTCCTAATGAGGTTATATACAGGGGGCACCTGATGAGGTTATATACAGGGAGCACCTAATGAGGTTATATACAGGGGGCTCCTAATGAGGTTATATACAGGGGGCTCCTAATGAGGTTATGTAATGAACACTTATGAGAATGGTGGACTGAATTGTCTGGACTTTACTACTTTAAATAACACTTTTAAGATCAGTTGAATAAAACAATTCCTAAGAAGACCCACTTCTATCTGGAATGTTATGCCTTATCATGTCTTCTCTACTTTTGGTGTCCTTAACTTCATGTTGTTTTGCAATGAAGTATTTACAAAGTTCCAGTGAGCGCCCTGGTCTTAGTATTTAACAGGCAGCGCCCTGGTCTTAGTATTTAACAGGCAGCGCCCTGGTCTTAGTATTTAACAGGCAGCGCCCTGGTCTTAGTATTTAACAGGCAGGGCCCTGGTCTTAGTATTTAACAGGCAGGGCCCTGGTCTTAGTATTTAACAGGCAGGGCCCTGGTCTTAGTATTTAACAGGCAGGGCCCTGGTCTTAGTATTTAACAGGCAGCGCCCTGGTCTTAGTATTTAACAGGCAGGGCCCTGGTCTTAGTATTTAACAGGCAGGGCCCTGGTCTTAGTATTTAACAGGCAGCGCCCTGGTCTTAGTATTTAACAGGCAGGGCCCTGGTCTTAGTATTTAACAGGCAGGGCCCTGGTCTTAGTATTTAACAGGCAGGGCCCTGGTCTTAGTATTTAACAGGCAGGGCCCTGGTCTTAGTATTTAACAGGCAGGGCCCTGGTCTTAGTATTTAACAGGCAGCGCCCTGGTCTTAGTATTTAACAGGCAGGGCCCTGGTCTTAGTATTTAACAGGCAGCGCCCTGGTCTTAGTATTTAACAGGCAGCGCCCTGGTCTTAGTATTTAACAGGCAGCGCCCCTGGTCTTAGTATTTAACAGGCAGCGCCCTGGTCTTAGTATTTAACAGGCAGGGCCCTGGTCTTAGTATTTAACAGGCAGCGCCCTGGTCTTAGTATTTAACAGGCAGGGCCCTGGACTTAGTATTTAACAGGCAGGGCCCTGGTCTTAGTATTTAACAGGCAGGGCCCTGGTCTTAGTATTTAACAGGCAGCGCCCTGGTCTTAGTATTTAACAGGCAGGGCCCTGGTCTTAGTATTTAACAGGCAGCGCCCTGGTCTTAGTATTTAACAGGCAGGGCCCTGGTCTTAGTATTTAACAGGCAGGGCCCTGGTCTTAGTATTTAACAGGCAGGGCCCTGGTCTTAGTATTTAACAGGCAGCGCCCCTGGTCTTAGTATTTAACAGGCAGCGCCCTGGTCTTAGTATTTAACAGGCAGCGCCCTGGTCTTAGTATTTAACAGGCAGGGCCCTGGTCTTAGTATTTAACAGGCAGCGCCCTGGTCTTAGTATTTAACAGGCAGGGCCCTGGTCTTAGTATTTAACAGGCAGGGCCCTGGTTTTAGTATTTAACAGGCAGGGCCCTGGTCTTAGTATTTAACAGGCAGCGCCCTGGTCTTAGTATTTAACAGGCAGGGCCCTGGTCTTAGTATTTAACAGGCAGGGCCCTGGTCTTAGTATTTAACAGGCAGGGCCCTGGTCTTAGTATTTAACAGGCAGCGCCCTGGTCTTAGTATTTAACAGGCAGCGCCCTGGTCTTAGTATTTAACAGGCAGGGCCCTGGTCTTAGTATTTAACAGGCAGGGCCCTGGTCTTAGTATTTAACAGGCAGGGCCCTGGTCTTAGTATTTAACAGGCAGCGCCCTGGTCTTAGTATTTAACAGGCAGGGCCCTGGTCTTAGTATTTAACAGGCAGCGCCCTGGTCTTAGTATTTAACAGGCAGGGCCCTGGTCTTAGTATTTAACAGGCAGGGCCCTGGTCTTAGTATTTAACAGGCAGGGCCCTGGTCTTAGTATTTAACAGGCAGGGCCCTGGTCTTAGTATTTAACAGGCAGCGCCCTGGTCTTAGTATTTAACAGGCAGGGCCCTGGTCTTAGTATTTAACAGGCAGCGCCCTGATCTTAGTATTTAACAGGCAGCGCCCTGGTCTTAGTATTTAACAGGCAGCGCCCTGGTCTTAGTATTTAACAGGCAGCGCCCTGGTCTTAGTATTTAACAGGCAGGGCCCTGGTCTTAGTATTTAACAGGCAGCGCCCTGGTCTTAGTATTTAACAGGCAGGGCCCTGGTCTTAGTATTTAACAGGCAGGGCCCTGGTCTTAGTATTTAACAGGCAGGGCCCTGGTCTTAGTATTTAACAGGCAGCGCCCTGGTCTTAGTATTTAACAGGCAGGGCCCTGGTCTTAGTATTTAACAGGCAGCGCCCTGGTCTTAGTATTTAACAGGCAGCGCCCTGGTCTTAGTATTTAACAGGCAGGGCCCTGGTCTTAGTATTTAACAGGCAGCGCCCTGGTCTTAGTATTTAACAGGCAGGGCCCTGGTCTTAGTATTTAACAGGCAGGGCCCTGGTTTTAGTATTTAACAGGCAGGGCCCTGGTCTTAGTATTTAACAGGCAGCGCCCTGGTCTTAGTATTTAACAGGCAGGGCCCTGGTCTTAGTATTTAACAGGCAGGGCCCTGGTCTTAGTATTTAACAGGCAGCGCCCTGGTCTTAGTATTTAACAGGCAGGGCCCTGGTCTTAGTATTTAACAGGCAGCGCCCTGGTCTTAGTATTTAACAGGCAGGGCCCTGGTCTTAGTATTTAACAGGCAGCGCCCTGGTCTTAGTATTTAACAGGCAGGGCCCTGGTCTTAGTATTTAACAGGCAGCGCCCTGGTCTTAGTATTTAACAGGCAGCGCCCTGGTCTTAGTATTTAACAGGCAGCGCCCTGGTCTTAGTATTTAACAGGCAGGGCCCTGGTCTTAGTATTTAACAGGCAGCGCCCTGGTCTTAGTATTTAACAGGCAGGGCCCTGGTCTTAGTATTTAACAGGCAGCGCCCTCGTCTTAGTATTTAACAGGCAGCGCCCCTGGTCTTAGTATTTAACAGGCAGCGCCCTGGTCTTAGTATTTAACAGGCAGCGCCCTGGTCTTAGTATTTAACAGGCAGGGCCCTGGTCTTAGTATTTAACAGGCAGGGCCCTGGTCTTAGTATTTAACAGGCAGGGCCCTGGTCTTAGTATTTAACAGGCAGCGCCCTGGTCTTAGTATTTAACAGGCAGCGCCCTGGTCTTAGGATTTAACAGGCAGGGCCCTGGTCTTAGTATTTAACAGGCAGGGCCCTGGTCTTAGTATTTAACAGGCAGCGCCCTGGTCTTAGTATTTAACAGGCAGCGCCCTGGTCTTAGTATTTAACAGGCAGCGCCCTGGTCTTAGTATTTAACAGGCAGCGCCCTGGTCTTAGTATTTAACAGGCAGCGCCCTGGTCTTAGTATTTAACAGGCAGCGCCTGGTCTTAGTATTTAACAGGCAGCGCCTGGTCTTAGTATTTAACAGGCAGCGCCCTGGTCTTAGTATTTAACAGGCAGCGCCCTGGTCTTAGTATTTAACAGGCAGCGCCCTGGTCTTAGTATTTAACAGGCAGCGCCCTGGTCTTAGTATTTAACAGGCAGCGCCTGGTCTTAGTATTTAACAGGCAGCGCCCTGGTCTTAGTATTTAACAGGCAGCGCCCTGGTCTTAGTATTTAACAGGCAGCGCCCTGGTCTTAATATTTAACAGGCAGCGCCCTGGTCTTAGTATTTAACAGGCAGCGCCCTGGTCTTAATATTTAACAGGCAGCGCCCTGGTCTTAGTATTTAACAGGCAGCGCCCTGGTCTTAGTATTTAACAGGCAGCGCCCTGGTCTTAGTATTTAACAGGCAGCGTCCTGGTCTTAGTATTTAACAGGCAGGGCCCTGGTCTTAGTATTTAACAGGCAGGGCCCTGGTCTTAGTATTTAACAGGCAGGGCCCTGGTCTTAGTATTTAACAGGCAGGGCCCTGGTCTTAGTATTTAACAGGCAGCGCCCTGGTCTTAGTATTTAACAGGCAGCGCCCTGGTCTTAGTATTTAACAGGCAGCGCCCTGGTCTTAGTATTTAACAGGCAGGGCCCTGGTCTTAGTATTTAACAGGCAGCGCCCTGGTCTTAGTATTTAACAGGCAGGGCCCTGGTCTTAATATTTAACAGGCAGCGCCCTGGTCTTAGTATTTAACAGGCAGCGCCCTGGTCTTAGTATTTAACAGGCAGCGCCCTGGTCTTAGTATTTAACAGGCAGGGCCCTGGTCTTAGTATTTAACAGGCAGGGCCCTGGTCTTAGTATTTAACAGGCAGGGCCCTGGTCTTAGTATTTAACAGGCAGGGCCCTGGTCTTAGTATTTAACAGGCAGCGCCCTGGTCTTAGTATTTAACAGGCAGCGCCCCTGGTCTTAGTATTTAACAGGCAGCGCCCTGGTCTTAGTATTTAACAGGCAGGGCCCTGGTCTTAGTATTTAACAGGCAGGGCCCTGGTCTTAGTATTTAACAGGCAGGGCCCTGGTCTTAGTATTTAACAGGCAGCGCCCTGGTCTTAGTATTTAACAGGCAGCGCCCTGGTCTTAGTATTTAACAGGCAGCGCCCTGGTCTTAGTATTTAACAGGCAGGGCCCTGGTCTTAGTATTTAACAGGCAGCGCCCTGGTCTTAGTATTTAACAGGCAGCGCCCTGGTCTTAGTATTTAACAGGCAGGGCCCTGGTCTTAGTATTTAACAGGCAGGGCCCTGGTCTTAGTATTTAACAGGCAGGGCCCTGGTCTTAGTATTTAACAGGCAGGGCCCTGGTCTTAGTATTTAACAGGCAGCGCCCTGGTCTTAGTATTTAACAGGCAGCGCCCTGGTCTTAGTATTTAACAGGCAGGGCCCTGGTCTTAGTATTTAACAGGCAGGGCCCTGGTCTTAATATTTAACAGGCAGCGCCCTGGTCTTAGTATTTAACAGGCAGCGCCCTGGTCTTAGTATTTAACAGGCAGCGCCCTGGTCTTAGTATTTAACAGGCAGCGCCCTGCTCTTAGTATTTAACAGGCAGCGCCCTGGTCTTAGTATTTAACAGGCAGGGCCCTGGTCTTAGTATTTAACAGGCAGGGCCCTGGTCTTAGTATTTAACAGGCAGCGCCCTGGTCTTAGTATTTAACAGGCAGGGCCCTGGTCTTAGTATTTAACAGGCAGGGCCCTGGTCTTAATATTTAACAGGCAGCGCCCTGGTCTTAGTATTTAACAGGCAGGGCCCTGGTCTTAATATTTAACAGGCAGCGCCCTGGTCTTAGTATTTAACAGGCAGCGCCCTGGTCTTAGTATTTAACAGGCAGCGCCCTGGTCTTAGTATTTAACAGGCAGCGCCCTGGTCTTAGTATTTAACAGGCAGCGCCCTGCTCTTAGTATTTAACAGGCAGCGCCCTGGTCTTAGTATTTAACAGGCAGGGCCCTGGTCTTAGTATTTAACAGGCAGGGCCCTGGTCTTAGTATTTAACAGGCAGGGCCCTGGTCTTAGTATTTAACAGGCAGCGCCCTGGTCTTAGTATTTAACAGGCAGGGCCCTGGTCTTAGTATTTAACAGGCAGGGCCCTGGTCTTAATATTTAACAGGCAGCGCCCTGGTCTTAGTATTTAACAGGCAGCGCCCTGGTCTTAGTATTTAACAGGCAGCGCCCTGGTCTTAGTATTTAACAGGCAGCGCCCTGGTCTTAGTATTTAACAGGCAGGGCCCTGGTCTTAGTATTTAACAGGCAGCGCCCTGGTCTTAGTATTTAACAGGCAGCGCCCTGGTCTTAGTATTTAACAGGCAGCGCCCTGGTCTTAGTATTTAACAGGCAGCGCCCTGGTCTTAGTATTTAACAGGCAGCGCCCTGGTCTTAGTATTTAACAGGCAGCGCCCTGGTCTTAGTATTTAACAGGCAGGGCCCTGGTCTTAGTATTTAACAGGCAGCGCCCCTGGTCTTAGTATTTAACAGGCAGCGCCCTGGTCTTAGTATTTAACAGGCAGGGCCCTGGTCTTAGTATTTAACAGGCAGCGCCCTGGTCTTAGTATTTAACAGGCAGCGCCCTGGTCTTAGTATTTAACAGGCAGCGCCCTGGTCTTAGTATTTAACAGGCAGGGCCCTGGTCTTAGTATTTAACAGGCAGGGCCCTGGTCTTAGTATTTAACAGGCAGGGCCCTGGTCTTAGTATTTAACAGGCAGCGCCCTGGTCTTAGTATTTAACAGGCAGGGCCCTGGTCTTAGTATTTAACAGGCAGGGCCCTGGTCTTAGTATTTAACAGGCAGGCTTTCTTGTCATGGTCCTTAATTTATAAACACAATTTTTCTCTGCACAGATATTACATATGGAATAATCGGGACATACTGTATAAAAATACTTCTTTGTTTTTAGAATATTGGTTCTGAAATAATATCCTATTGGTGCCAACTGGTAAATGCAGAGGGTCTTTTACTCAGTTATAAAGAATTAGCACTTTACAAGGTCCCTATAACACCTAAAGATGTTGTCATTGTTTTAGACGCCATTCCCTCAGGGGTTGCTATGTTATTCAGGAACGTGTCAAGTCCTGACCCTCAGAGCCTACCTTCTACTGACCCTGTTGACTCATCAGTAGGAAAGACCTGACCCTCAGAGCCTACCTTCTATTGACCCTGTTGACTCATCAGTAGGAAAGACCTGACCCTCAGAGCCTACCTTCTATTGACCCTGTTGACTCATCAGTAGGAAAGACCTGACCCTCAGAGCCTACCTTCTATTGACCCTGTTGACTCATCAGTAGGAAAGACCTGACCCTCAGAGCCTACCTTCTATTGACCCTGTTGACTCATCAGTAGGAAAGACCTGACCCTCAGAGCCTACCTTCTATTGACCCTGTTGACTCATCAGTAGGAAAGACCTGACCCTCAGAGCCTACCTTCCATTAACCCTGTTGACTCATCAGTAGGAAAGATTTGTGTCTCTTTTGGTCCATTCAACAACAGAGAGATACGATCCTTGTTTCAGCAGGATGTTGTATTGGAATGGATTTATTGATAATATCTGTTGGGAAAAAGTTTGGACGTTGCCACACACATACCTACTTGTTAACAAAATTAAGGAAGTTTCCTTTCAAATTATTCATAAATATTATCCTGCCAACCACAATATGAAGAAGTTTAAGGAAAACATCAACTCAAATTGCTCCTTTTGGGCATTGTATTCATGTAAGAAAACTGTGGCAAGACATCAGTAGGTTTATAATTGAACACATTAATGAAGATTTTACACTATTATGGAGAGATGTACTGCTTGGACTCTTTACATATGATAGAAATAAGCTGAAACATTTTTATGAAATTAATTTCATTATTCTTTTGGCCAAATTTCATATACACAAATGTAAATGTACAAACAGAAAACCACATTTTCGTAACCTACAAAAAGAAATTGAACTGTATTTTAAGACGGTTAAATGCTCAACTAACAAAAAAAGATCTTAGAATTGTAAGTATATGTATGTTCCTTAAGGTCCTTGTATAATTGTAATGTGATATTGTACCCCATAGCCCCGCCCCTAGCCCCGCCCGGCCCTAGCCCCGCCCCTAGCTCGATTGTCCATTGTTTGTAATCTATGTATGCTTGTGTTCCTTCATGTGCTTTATGTATTGATTTGTTGTTAATAAAAAATAAATAAATCATTTACAACACAAACATCCGTTCAGTACACGTTCAAAAGAATTAGAAAGATTTCTGAAACAAGACCACTATTGAAACACAGTAAAATACCTTGTTCTCTTTCCAGCTAGGTGCTGAGGTTGATGTTGTTGATTGGATGCTTAAACAACCTTAAAAGTTATTTTTATTTTTTCTCTCGCTCCCGTTTCCCAGATGCCCTTTGCTGGTAAAAACAGGGGAGGCAAAAAAAACTCTAAATAAATAAAAGTCACACTAAACTGTCAAATATACAATGAGGCTTGAAAGCTTGTCAAATAAAAGTCCGTGATTCAAGGGGTTGGTTTACAAGTAGTGCAGAGTAAGGTAGGAGAATGTAGGTGTATGTTTGTATTTCCTCTATATCGATGTCGAGTTAATGTAAACCGTGATCGGCCACACACTCCAGCACAGTAGGAGGCGACATGCACCTCAAAGCAGTAGAAACAATAACACACTGTCCTCCCCATGATGTGAGGCTGGAGTAATGTAATCACTATCAAATTCATAGGCATAGCGGGTATTAATGTTGTCTTCTGTATTTCACCTAAATCCTTTCATTAGTTGTAGTTATTTTTCCCATATCCATAGTGTGAGTATCGACTGCTCTGTCATGTATTGCTCTAGCCTGGCTGCAGTACCTTCAAGTCAGCAGCGGGAGTTTCCAGGTATGTGTTCCCCGGTGGGGGAAATGTACATATGGTATAAACGTTTAGAACAAGTACAACTTCATGTACTTTTGATAGTGTATTCAAACATCGTGTTGCTAGCGAGCCTTTTTTGATGGAAATATTATTCAGCTGAAAGAGTTTATCTACCGAGTGGTGCAATGTTAGGCTCTCTAGCTACAGTACATACCAGCAGGCTGTCTGTAACGTAGCTGCCCTCCTGCAGGCGCTCACCACTTCCTTCATGTTAGGTGTGTGTTTTGTGCCACATCGAGAAGTTCACCATTCATTTTATTCACCGCGGCATTTTCTGAGCTTAACTGACCAAGGCGCACCTCCAAATGCCCAAAACCAGTGGCAGTTTCTTTCAACCAGTGGCATTATTGGCTTTTTAGGTGAGCGTTGATACCGCTTTGTGATAAGTAATGTCCACTCCCAGCGCTCCTCTCCAGAGTATTGTTGGAGACGTAACGCAGCCGCGCTCCTCTCCAGAGTATTGTTGGAGACGTAACGCAGCCGCGCTCCTCTCCGGAGTATTGTTGGAGACGTAACGTAGCCGCGCTCCTCTCCAGAGTATTGTTGGAGACGTAACGTAGCCGCGCTCCTCTCCAGAGTATTGTTGGAGACGTAACGCAGCCGCGCTCCTCTCCAGAGTATTGTTGGAGACGTAACGTAGCCGCGCTCCTCTCCGGAGTATTGTTGGAGACGTAACGTAGCCGCGCTCCTCTCCAGAGTATTGTTGGAGACGTAACGCAGCCGCGCTCCTCTCCAGAGTATTGTTGGAGGCTCAAGATGGCTCCTGATAAAGTTGGGTAGCTGACATTCAGAGCATAAATAGACACGTTGATTAGTCCCTGTTTTACAAATGGTGGCCTACCACATGGATTGGCATTCATAAAATGGCATTGAGGCCGACATGGTAGGCTACACCCCAGGAAGCACGAGGTAATGTCTTTTTTTGGTCCTGTCCAGACCTCTATTTTTGTTGCTGGTGTTTTACAGGTGGTAGGCTTACAACAGATATGCATTTATAAAATGACATGTCAGGCAACACTGTAGGCTACACCTCAGTAAGCATGGACATACTCCAATGTCTTTTGGATGTTTTTTTTGGTGTAGTCTGGACCTGCCTTAAGTTCCACATCCACAGACATTGGTTTTTGCTCCAGTCTGGACAAAAATCTGAACCAATCATAGATGTCTGTTTGGTTCAGATTTGGCTCAGTCTGGATAATCCCTGATTTGGCACAAACAAATGTTGAAAATATGTCATTTATAGACTTACATTCAGAACTGAAAATGAACCTGATTTCAACATCCGGAAAAGACTCCTTTTCAATATCCTGTAAATGAAGTCTTCACCTTTTATTCAGAGCCTAAACTTCAACATCTGGAAAAGATGTATTTTCTGTCATGTCAATGTCATTTGGTTCCTGGGACTATTCTAGTTTTGCAGTGAGCACATTTTGTTGCCAGTTTAGTCCCTCCTAGGTCGGCAGACCGGCCCTGATTGAATTGCGTGTATTTCACCCACTACAGGTTATGGACACTGAACAACAATATACAGTGGGGCAAAAAAGTATTTAGTCAGCCACCAATTGTGCAAGTTCTCCCACTTAGAAAGATGAGAAGCCTGTAATTTTCATCATATATACAGGGGGTACCGGTACAGAGTCAATATGGAGGCTATATACAGGGTGTTACGGTACAGAGTCAATATGGAGGCTATATACAGGGTATTACGGTACAGAGTCAATGTGGAGGCTATATACAGGGGGTACCGGTACAGAGACAATGTGGAGGCTATATACATGAGGTACAAGTACAGAGTCAATGTGGAGGCTATATACAGGGGGTACCAGTACAGAGTCAATGTGGAGGCTATATACAGGGGGTACCGGTACAGAGTCAATGTGGAGGCTATATACAGGGGGTACCGGCACAGAGTCAATATGGAGGCTATATACAGGGGGTACCGGCACAGAGTCAATGTGGAGGCTATTTACAGGGTGTTACGGTACAGAGTCAATATGGAGGCTATATACAGGGGGTACTGGTACAGAGTCAATGTGGAGGCTATATACAGGGGGTACCGGTACAGAGTCAATATGGAGGCCAGAACCACCGTAGGGGTTAGCCAGAACCACCGTAGGGGTTAGCCAGAACCAAGCCAGAACCACCGTAGGGGTTAGCCAGAACCACGATAGGGGTTAGCCAGAACCACCGTAGGGGTTAGCCAGAACCAAGCCAGAACCACTGTAGGGGTTAGGCAGAACCAAGCCAGAACCACCATAGGGGTTAGCCAGAACCACCGTAGGGGTTAGCCAGAACCACCGTAGGGGTTAGCCAGGACCACCATAGGGTTTAGCCAGAACCACCATAGGGGTTAGCCAGAACCACCGTAGGGGTTAGCCAGAACCAAGCCAGAACCACGATAGGGGTTAGCCAGAACCACCGTAGGGGTTAGCCAGAACCAAGCCAGAACCACTGTAGGGGTTAGGCAGAACCAAGCCAGAACCACCATAGGGGTTAGCCAGAACCACCGTAGGGGTTAGCCAGAACCACCGTAGGGGTTAGCCAGGACCACCATAGGGTTTAGCCAGAACCACCATAGGGGTTAGCCAGAACCACCGTAGGGGTTAGCCAGAACCAAGCCAGAACCACCGTAGGGGTTAGCCAGAACCACCGTAGGGGTTAGCCAGAACCACCGTAGAGGTTAGCCAGAACCAAGCCAGAACCACCGTAGGGGTTAGCCAGAACCAAGCCAGAACCACCGTAGGGGTTAGCCAGAACCACCGTAGGGGTTAGCCAGAACCACCGTAGAGGTTAGCCAGAACCACCGTAGGGGTTAGCCAGAACCTCCGTAGGGGTTAGCCAGAACCAAGCAAGAACCACCGTAGGGGTTAGCCAGAACCAAGCCAGAACCACCGTAGGGGTTAGCCAGAACCACCGTAGGGGTTAGCCAGAACCACAGTAGAGGTTAGCCAGAACCACCGTAGAATGTATGCACACATGACTGTAAGTCGCTTTGGATAAAAGCGTCTGCTAAATGGCATATATTATTATTATATTATTAGGTTAGCCAGAACCAAGCCAGAACCACCGTAGAGGTTAGCCAGAACCACCGTAGGGGATTAGCCAGAACCAAGCAAGAACCACCGTAGGGGTTAGCCAGAACCAAGCCAGAACCACCGTAGGGGTTAGCCAGAACCAAGCCAGAACCACCGTAGGGGTTAGCCAGAACCAAGCCAGAACCACCATAGGGGTTAGCCAGAACCACCATAGGGGTTAGCCAGAACCACCGCAGAGGTTAGCCAGAGCCACCATAGGGGTTAGCCAGAGCCACCGTAGGGGTTAGCCAGAACCACCGTAGGGGTTAGCCAGAACCACAGTAGGGGTTAGCCAGAACCACAGTAGAGGTTAGCCAGAACCAAGCCAAAACCACCATAGGGGTTAGCCAGAACAACCGTAGGGGTTAGCCAGAACCAAGCCAGAACCACCGTAGGGGTTAGCCAGAACCAAGCCAGAACCACCGTAGAGGTTAGCCAGAACCACCGTAGGGGTTAGCCAGAACCAAGCCAGAACCACCGTAGGGGTTAGCCAGAACCACCGTAGGGGTTAGCCAGAACCAAGCCAGAACCACCGTAGGGGTTAGCCAGAACCACAGTAGAGGTTAGCCAGAACCACCGTAGAGGTTAGCCAGAATCAAGCCAGAACCACCGTAGAGGTTAGCCAGAACCACCGTAGGGGTTAGCCAGAACCAAGCCAGAACCACCGTAGGGGTTAGCCAGAACCACCGTAGGGGTTAGCCAGAACCAAGCCAGAACCACCGTAGGGGTTAGCCAGAACCAAGCCAGAACCACCGTAGGGGTTAGCCAGAACCACCATAGGGGTTAGCCAGAACCACAGTAGAGGTTAGCCAGAACCACCGTAGAGGTTAGCCAAAACCAAGCCAGAACCACTGTAGGGGTTAGCCAGAACCAAGCCAGAACCACCGTAAGGGTTAGCCAGAACAAATCCAGAACCACCGTAGGGGTTAGCCAGAACCACCGTAGGGGTTAGCCAGAACCACCGTAGGGGTTAGCCAGAACCACCAGAGCGTCTGCTAAATGACTTAAATGTAAATGTAAATGTAGGGGTTAGCCAGAACCACAGTAGAGGTTAGCCAGAACCAAGCCAGAACCACCATAGGGGTTAGCCAGAACCACCGTAGGGGTTAGCCAGAACCAAGCCAGAACCACCGTAGGGGTTAGCCAGAACCACCGTAGAGGTTAGCCAGAACCACCGTATGGGTTAGCCAGAACCAAGCCAGAACCACCGTAGGGGTTAGCCAGAACCAAGCCAGAACCACCGTAGAGGTTAGCCAGAACCACCGTAGGGGTTAGCCAGAACCACCGTAGGGGTTAGCCAGAACCACCGTAGAGGTTAGCCAGAACCACCGTATGGGTTAGCCAGAACCAAGCCAGAACCACCGTAGGGGTTAGCCAGAACCAAGCCAGAACCACCGTAGAGGTTAGCCAGAACCAAGCCAGAACCACCGTAGAGGTTAGCCAGAACCACCGTAGGGGTTAGCCAGAACCACCGTAGGGGTTAGCCAGAACCACCGTAGGGGTTAGCCAGAACCACTTGAATGTACACTGTCTGTGTTTTGATTCTGAGGGAGGTGTGCACTGTCCAGCATTGAGAAGCTCACGTTCAATGTATTTATTTAATGGATATGATATAAACATCTACCACTCTAACCCTCACACAACCCTCACAACCTTAACAACCCTCACAACCCTAACAACCCTAACAACCCTCACAACCCTCACACAACCCTCACAACCCTCAAAACCCTCACAACTCTAACAACTCTAACAACCCTCACACAACCCTCACAACTCTAACAACCCTCACACAACCCTCACACAACTCTCACGTAACCCTAACAACCCTCACACAACGCTAACACAACGCTAACACAACGCTAACACAACGCTAACACAACGCTAACACAACCCTCACACAACCCTCACACAACGCTAACACAACCCTCACACAACGCTAACACAATCCTCACACAACGCTAACACAATCCTCACACAACCCTCACACAATTCTAACGCAACCCTCACACAACCCTCACACAACCCCTAACTCAGTACAGATCAGAGATGCCGTCTAACGTGGAGATCAAGGCGAGGGTGAGCAATGCGATACGATTGGCGGAGAGAGCCAGACAGCTAAGCCAATCAGAGGGAACAGTAATCCGCCAGCAGGACACGTTCTTCAACTGCAGCACCGGACGGCTTAAACTACGTAACCTGATGGTACACACCACACCACACCACACCACACCACCACACACCACACACCACACCACACACACACACACACCACACCACACCACACCACACCACACCACACCACACCACACCACACACACACACACACACACACACACACACACACACACACACACACACACACACACACACACACACACACACCCCACACCACACACACCACACCACACACATTAACACCCCCCCCCACACACACACACACACACACACACGTAAACACACCCCATGCTTTGGCCTGAAGTTGTATTTGTCCAGCAGGATGGGAGTGGTCAGCTGATCTTCTATGAGAGACCAGATTGTGACGGGCCCAAGGTGTCCAGCTACTCTCTCTCTACTACACAGGACCCAGAGGGGCTCAGAGTGAGTAGCTACTACACCACTACTCTCTCTACTACACAGGACCCAGAGGGGCTCAGAGTGAGTAGCTACTACACCACTCCTGTCTCTACTACACAGGACCCAGAGGGGCTCAGAGTGAGTAGCTACTACACCACTCCTGTCTCTACTACACAGGACCCAGAGGGGCTCAGAGTGAGTAGCTACTACACCACTACTGTCTCTACTACACAGGACCCAGAGGGGCTCAGAGTGAGTAGCTACTACACCACTACTGTACCTACAACACAGGACCCAGAGGGGCTCAGAGTGAGTAGCTACTACACCACTACTGTACCTACTACACAGGACTCAGAGGGGCTCAGAGTGAGTAGCTACTACACCACTACTCTCTCTACTACACAGGACCCAGAGGGGCTCAGAGTGAGTAGCTACTACACCACTCCTGTCTCTACTACACAGGACCCAGAGGGGCTCAGAGTGAGTAGCTACTACACCACTCCTGTCTCTACTACACAGGACCCAGAGGGGCTCAGAGTGAGTAGCTACTACACAGGACCCAGAGGGGCTCAGAGTGAGTAGCTACTACACCACTACTGTACCTACTACACAGGACCCAGAGGGGCTCAGAGTGAGTAGCTACTACACCACTACTGTACCTACTACACAGGACCCAGAGGGGCTCAAAGTGAGTAGCTACTACACCACTACTGTACCTACTACACAGGACCCAGAGGGGCTCAGAGTGAGTAGCTACTACACCACTCCTGTCTCTACTACACAGGACCCAGAGGGGCTCAGAGTGAGTAGCTACTACACCACTACTGTACCTACTACACAGGACCCAGAGGGGCTCAGAGTGAGTAGCTACTACACCACTCCTGTCTCTACTACACAGGACCCAGAGGGGCTCAGAGTGAGTAGCTACTACACCACTCCTGTACCTACTCCAACACTACTGTCTCTACTACAACACTACTGTACCTACTACAACACTACTGTACCTACTACACAGTGAGTAGCTACTCCAACACTACTGTCCCTACTACACAGTGAGTAGCTATTCCAACACTACTGTACCTACTACACAGTGAGTAGCTACTACACCACACCTGTACCTACTCCAACACTACTGTCCCTACGACACAGTGAGTAGCTACTCCAACACTACTGTACTTACTACACAGTGAGTAGCTACTCCAACACTACTGTACCTACTACAACACTACTGTACCTACTCCAACACTACTGTACCTACTACACAGTGAGTAGCTACTCCAACACTACTGTCCCAACTACACCACTACTGTACCTACTACAACACTACTGTCCCTACTACACAGTGAGTAGCTACTCCAACACTACTGTCCCTACTACACCACTACTGTCCCTACTACAACACTACTGTACCTACTACACAGTGAGTAGCTACTCCAACACTACTGTCCCTACTACAACACTACTGTACCTACTACAACACTACTGTCCCTACTACACCACTACTGTCCCTACTACAACACTACTGTACCTACTACACAGTGAGTACCTACTCCAACACTACTGTACCTACTACATAGTGAGTACCTACTACAACACTACTGTCCCTACTACAACACTACTGTCTACTACAACACTACTGTCCCTACTACACAGTGAGTACCTACTACAACACTACTGTACCTACTACACAGTGAGTACCTACTACAACACTACTGTACCTACTACACCACTACTGTCCCTACTACAACACTACTGTAGCTACTACAACACTACTGTACCTACTACACAGTGAGTAGCTATTCCAACACTACTGTACCTACTCCAAAACTACTGTACCTACTACACCACTACTGTACCTACTACAACACTACTGTCCCTACTACACAGTGAGTAGCTACTCCAACACTACTGTCCCTACTACACAGTGAGTACCTACTCCAACACTATTGTCCCTACTACACAGTGAGTAGCTACTCCAACACGACTGTCCCTACTACACAGTGAGTAGCTACTCCAACACTACTGTCCCTACTACACAGTGAGTAGCTATTCCAACACTACTGTACCTACTACACAGTGAGTAGCTACTACACCACACCTGTACCTACTCCAACACTACTGTCCCTACGACACAGTGAGTAGCTACTCCAACACTACTGTACTTACTACACAGTGAGTAGCTACTCCAACACTACTGTACCTACTACAACACTACTGTACCTACTCCAACACTACTGTACCTACTACACAGTGAGTACCTACTCCAACACTACTGTACCTACTCCAACACTACTGTACCTACTCCAACACTACTGTACCTACTACACAGTGAGTAGCTACTCCAACACTACTGTCCCAACTACACCACTACTGTACCTACTACAACACTACTGTCCCTACTACACAGTGAGTAGCTACTCCAACACTACTGTCCCTACTACACCACTACTGTCCCTACTACAACACTACTGTACCTACTACACAGTGAGTAGCTACTCCAACACTACTGTCCCTACTACAACACTACTGTACCTACTACAACACTACTGTCCCTACTACACCACTACTGTCCCTACTACAACACTACTGTACCTACTACACAGTGAGTACCTACTCCAACACTACTGTACCTACTACATAGTGAGTACCTACTACAACACTACTGTCCCTACTACAACACTACTGTCTACTACAACACTACTGTCCCTACTACACAGTGAGTACCTACTACAACACTACTGTACCTACTACACAGTGAGTACCTACTACAACACTACTGTACCTACTACACCACTACTGTCCCTACTACAACACTACTGTAGCTACTACAACACTACTGTACCTACTACACAGTGAGTAGCTATTCCAACACTACTGTACCTACTCCAAAACTACTGTACCTACTACACCACTACTGTACCTACTACAACACTACTGTCCCTACTACACAGTGAGTAGCTACTCCAACACTACTGTCCCTACTACACAGTGAGTACCTACTCCAACACTATTGTCCCTACTACACAGTGAGTAGCTACTCCAACACGACTGTCCCTACTACACAGTGAGTAGCTACTCCAACACTACTGTCCCTACTACACAGTGAGTACCTACTCCAACACTACTGTACCTACTACAACACTACTGTCCCTACTACACAGTGAGTAGCTACTCCAACACTTCTGTCCCTACTACACAGTGAGTACCTACTCCAACACTACTGTACCTACTACAACACTATTGTCCCTACTACACAGTGAGTAGCTACTACAACACTACTGTAAATACTACAACATTACTTTCCCTACTACACAGTGAGTAGCTACTCCAACACTACTGTACCTACTACAACACTACTGTCCCTACTACACAGTGAGTACCTACTCCAACACTACTGTACCTACTACAACACTACTGTCCCTACTACACAGTGAGTAGCTACTCCAACACTACTGTACCTACTACACAGTGAGTAGCTACTCCAACACTACTGTACCTACTACACCACTACTGTACCTACTACAACACTACTGTACCTACTACAACACTACTGTACCTACTACAACACTACTGTACCTACTACACAGTGAGTAGCTACTCCAACACTACTGTACCTACTACAACACTACTGTACCTACTACAACACTACTGTACCTACTACACAGTGAGTAGCTATTACAACACTACTGTACCTACTACAACAGTACTGTACCGACTACACAGTGAGTAGCTACTACAACACTACTGTACCTACTCCAACACTACTGTCTCTACTACAACACTACTGTACCTACTACACAGTGAGTACCTACTCCAACACTACTGTACCTACTACAACAATACTGTACCTACTACACAGTGAGTAGCTACTCCAACACTACTGTACCTACTACACCACTACTGTACCTACTACACCACTACTGTACCTACTACAACACTACTGTACCTACTACACCACTACTGTACCTACTCCAACACTACTGTACCTACTACACCACTACTGTACCTACTACACAGTGAGTACCTACTCCAACACTACTGTACCTACTACAACACTACTGTCCCTACTACACAGTGAGTACCTACTCCAACACTACTGTACCTACTATACCACTACTGTACCTACTACACCACTACTGTACCTACTACACCACTACAGTACCTACTCCAACACTACTGTACCTACTACAACACTACTGTACCTACTACACAGTGAGTACCTACTCCAACACTACTGTACCTACTACAACACTACTGTCCCTACTACACAGTGAGTACCTACTTCAACAATACTGTACCTACTACAACACCACTGTCCCTACTACACAGTGAGTAGCTACTACAACACTACTGTACCTACTACACAGTGAGTAGCTACTACAACACTACTGTACCTACTACAACACTACTGTACAAACTACAACACTCCTGTACCTACTACACAGTGAGTACCTACTACAACACTACTGTACCTACTACAACACTACTGTACCTACTACAACACTACTGTACCTACTACACAGTTAGTAGCTACTCCAACACTACTGTACCTACTACAACACTACTGTACCTACTCCAACACTACTGTACCTACTACACAGTGAGTAGCTATTACAACACTACTGTACCTACTACAACAGTACTGTACCGACTACACAGTGAGTAGCTACTACAACACTACTGTACCTACTCCAACACTACTGTCTCTACTACAACACTACTGTACCTACTACACAGTGAGTACCTACTCCAACACTACTGTACCTACTACAACACTACTGTACCTACTACACAGTGAGTAGCTACTACACCACTACTGTACCTACTACACCACTACTGTACCTACTACACCACTACTGTACCTACTACAACACTACTGTACCTACTACACCACTACTGTACCTACTCCAACACTACTGTACCTACTACACCACTACTGTACCTACTACACAGTGAGTACCTACTCCAACACTACTGTACCTACTACAACACTACTGTCCCTACTACACAATGAGTACCTACTCCAACACTACTGTACCTACTACAACACCACTGTCCCTACTACACAGTGAGTAGCTACTCCAACACTACTGTACCTACTCCAACACTACTGTACAAACTACAACACTACTGTACCTACTACACAGTGAGTAGCTACTCCAACACTACTGTACCTACTACAACACTACTGTACCTACTACAACACTACTGTACCTACTACACAGTGAGTAGCTACTCCAACACTACTGTACCTACCCCAACACTACTGTACCTACTACACAGTGAGTAGCTACTCCAACACTACTGTACCTACTACACAGTGAGTACCTACTCCAACACTACTGTACCTACTACACAGTGAGTACCTACTACAACACTACTGTCCTTACTACAACCCCAACTGTCCCTACTACACCACTACTGTCCCTACTACAACACTACTGTCCCTACTACACAGTGAGTACCAACTACACCACTACTGTCCTTACTACAACCCCAACTGTCCCTACTACACCACTACTGTCCCTACTACAACACTACTGTTCCTACTACACAGTGAGTACCTACTACATCACTACTGTACCTACTCCAACACTACTGTACCTACTACATCACTACTGTCCCTACTACACAGTGAGTACCTACTACATCACTACTGTACCTACTCCAACACTACTGTCCCTACTACAACACTACTGTACCTAATACACAGTGAGTAGCTACTCCAACACTACTGTCCCTACTACAACACTACTGTCCCTACTACACAGTGAGTACCTACTACATCACTACTGTCCCTACTCCAACACTACTGTACCTAACCCAACACTACTGTACCTACTACACAGTGAGTACCTACTCCAACACTACTGTACCTACTACACAGTGAGTACCTACTACAACACTCCTGTACCTACTACAACACTACTGTACCTACCCCAACACTACTGTACCTACTACACAGTGAGTAGCTACTCCAACACTACTGTCCCTACTACAACACTACTGTCCCTACTACACAGTGAGTAGCTACTACAACACTACTGTCCCTACTACAACACTACTGTACCTACTACACAGTGAGTAGCTACTCCAACACTACTGTACCTACTCCAACACTACTGTCCCTACTACAACACTACTGTCCCTACTACAACACTACTGTCCCTACTACAACACTACTGTCCCTACTACAACACTACTGTACCTACTACACCACTACTGTACCTACTACACAGTGAGTAGCTACTACAACACTACTGTACCTACTCCAACACTACTGTACCTACTACAACACTACTGTACCTACTACACAGTGAGTAGCTACTACAACACTACTGTACCTACTCCAACACTACTGTACCTACTCCAACACTACTGTACCTACTCCAACACTACTGTACCTACTACAACACTACTGTACCTACTACAACACTACTGTACCTACTACACAGTGAGTAGCTACTACAACACTACTGTACCTACTACAACACTACTGTACCTACTACACAGTGAGTAGCTACTCCAACACTACTGTACCTACTCCAACACTACTGTACCTACTACACAGTGAGTACCTACTCCAACACTACTGTACCTACTACACAGTGAGTAGCTACTCCAACACTACTGTACCTACTACACAGTGAGTACCTACTCCAACACTACTGTACCCACTACACAGTGAGTACCTACTACAACACTACTGTACCTACTACACAGTGAGTAGCTACTCCAACACTACTGTACCTACTACACAGTGAGTACCTACTCCAACACTACTGTACCTACTACACAGTGAGTACCTACTACAACACTACTGTCCTTACTACAACCCCAACTGTCCCTACTACACCACTACTGTCCCTACTACAACACTACTGTCCCTACTACACAGTGAGTACCAACTACACCACTACTGTCCTTACTACAACCCCAACTGTCCCTACTACACCACTACTGTCCCTACTACAACACTACTGTCCCTACTACACAGTGAGTACCTACTACATCACTACTGTACCTACTCCAACACTACTGTACCTACTACATCACTACTGTCCCTAATACACAGTGAGTAGCTACTCCAACACTACTGTCCCTACTACAACACTACTGTCCCTACTACACAGTGAGTACCTACTACATCACTACTGTCCCTACTCCAACACTACTGTACCTAACCCAACACT